>NW_027395606.1:0-12682 GCF_047715705.1 Aspergillus ambiguus | reverse complement strand
CCATTCATTCACTCTCTATTTATTCTATTCTGATTCACTGTTCATTCTATGCTTACCCCTTCTGATTCAGACCCTTCATTCTATTCAGATTCACAGCCCATATCTCTGCAATATATATATGTGGCCTGTTTTCCCATGATTCTTTTGAGGATTAAGGACATGAGTTTCCAAAGAAGGTGTATTCTATTCTTCTGACTTATCTCTCACTTTCTAATTATTCCTTCCTTAGATTTCTATGCGTTCCTCCTAGAGATCTAAGTATCCAGCGAGGAACATTTAAAGTCAAATCGAATTAGTTAGAATTCTTCTGCAGCTATACCGAACTCCCGAGAGTTCCATAGGATCTAATAGCTTTAATTTTGTATTATAGTAACGCTATTATTCTATTTATTATGTTTACCTGTACTTCTTAGTAGATAGGGATATATAATACTGTTTTCTAGGATTACCTTAGATATCTAATATAAGTATATAAATAATATAATTTAATGAGCTACATTTTTTTAACATGGAATTAAATAATCTCCTGTAAGAGCTTTTCAGAAAAAGTATTATTTTTAAATTATATCACTTATTTATAGATAACTAAGGTTAAAGAAATATAGCATATAATACGTTTGTATTTTTAGATAACTTAATATAGATTATGAATATAATTTTCCAGCTATAATCTATGAAATTCTTTTTACTGAATTACCTAATTTATATAATTGTAATGGTTACAAATTCCTTACCATTATTACTTTGTATCTAATCTATAATTTATGTAACTAATTATGCCTACACACTCCTTATAGATAAAAGAGTCGACTCTATATTTATAGAACATTTTCAAGAATAGAGACTATTTTCTAATATAAGAGTTATTTTATTTGATATCTACTTTTACTATTACTGGGAAATTACTCTCATGTATATTTAGGGGCATTAATTAATAAAAATACCTAGTCGTAATAAATAGATTGTACTATATAATCTATATTTCCTTGAAACTATTAAATCTATTAAAATTTATATTTGTAGAAATTTAAAGGTCGTACAATCATAGATGTTTATGAAAAATTCAATTATATAAAAGCTAAAATAGATAGAATTTAAATTTTCTAGGTATAACTGTCTTGGTTATTTAGATCTATGTATTGTTTATTTAAGCTTTCTATATAAATTTTTTTATTACAGCTAACTATTTACCTAATGAATGAATACGATTATATGTGTAATTGTATTTGTTTAATCTTCTTTGAGGTTTTTAACTAACATTAACCGTATTATAAAAACGATTTTCTTAAAATACATTTTTATATTTTAATTTAGTATAATCTAGTATAAAAACTACTTTTAAAAAGCTCGTACTACTAATAACTATTTTAAGATTAACTATATTTATCTAATATACTGTTGTTTATCTAAAGAAACTCACTATATTTCTCGGCTATTACCTATATTAAATATCCTAGATGATTATAATAAAATATCTATTAATAATGATAAGATACTATTAGCCTTAAAGACTAATTTCTTAAAATATATCTCTAGTATTTAATATATAGTCTATTATATCTATTAAAGAATCTTTTCTTTTATTTTATGAGATAATGAGTGATAGTCAATTCACTATTAAAAATTTTTTATAACGTTACGTACTAAATAGGGGTTATAATATGTATTGATAACTACCATATATAATATATAATAATTTATATAATATTATTCTATTTAGAATTAGTTCTATAAGTCCATCTATAAGTTTTTATTAACATATATAAGTCTTAGTTAAAAAAATCTAACTACTCTAAAGTAAAACTATTATCTACTTTTTATAGCTCATAACTTAGCCCTAATAACTTAGCCGCTAAAAAATAAATCACCAGAAACTACTTTTTTTATTTTACTTACGATTAGGACTCTTTATTAACTAATTCAGTATTACGTAATAGGCCTATATAACGTGCGAGTGCCGCACCTCCTAAATTTTTGGCTGCGGTCGAAAACCTCGCTGAATTTGGGAACTAACTATTCCTCCAAAAACGCGTGAAAATTTAAAAGATTCAATTAAGAAAGAAGGGTGAGTCTTTTAGCAGTTTCTACTTTAAAAAAAAAATAGAAATCTCTAGTAATCGTAAAGTAGCTCTCGTTTATAATATTTCCAAGTAGACTATCTATAGTTAACTATATGGAATCTCTATACGTGTCTAAATACGCGCTAATGACTATAAATTAACCTAAAATAGAGAAATTACTTATACAATAAATGCTTTTACTAGTTTAATGTATCTTCCCAACCGTCTTATACGCGAGATATAGCTAATATTTTTTCTTACTTAGTACGGTACTATACCTATTTAGTTAAAGAGAAAATAGATAACGTAATTCACAAGCGACCGGCTACTATAAGCGACCCGCCACCTTCGCCTACTATATGAAGTTTTATCGCTTTTATCAGTAAAAGAATTGCATTTCTATCTAAATTTTAGGAACTCTATTAGAATATTGCAATCGCCTATATCCTAAAATATTACCAGGTAATTACTGTAGCGAGGTGGCGCTCGTACGCGCGACAGTTCTACAGAAGACTAGAGGTCTGCAAGTACTTCAGAAGCCTTATTTTTACGCTGGAATCTCTACTAACCCTCCTAAATATTATAGCCTCTAGGTATATAGAGCTACTTAGTAGAGTACTTCTGCTTTTAAGCCTATCTCCTATTAGAAACGCGTAAATCACGTAGTTCTTTATGTATAAGAATAAGCTTATAAAGACATAATTTATAATCTCTTAGCTTATTTAACTGCGCTTTAATAAAGGAATAAAGCTCTAGGAACGTATTTTAAGTAGCTTTTTTACTCTAGATGCCAGGGGTCTTTAGTTAAATATTTGCCTTACTAAGTATCTTTTCTAGGTTATATAGGACTAAGCTAGCTATTATAAAGCTATTTCGGATTATCTCTACTTTAAAAATAGTATTGCAGGCTGTAGGAGATACCTCTGAAAAAATATATTTATTAATATAGGTAACGCCTATACGTATAAGCTTTTCTACTAAGCCTCTAAAGTATGTTTCAGTGGTATAAAATAGTCTATATCTAAAGGCTATAGGAGATAAGATAAATAAGTAAGTATATAGATAGGAATAATATGATTCTTACTATATAATTAGTCGAACTAAGACGTGAGGTAACTACTATGGCTATTAAGAACTAGGAGTCGGTATTTCCCAGTTATATAGCTAGTAATGATAGGAATAAAGAGCTCTCGAAGCTAGCGTAGACTAATTTTATTAGTAGTCTATCTACTAGGGCTAACTTAATGCGTAAGCTATATAGGAAATATATATTTTTAAACCAACTTTTTATATAAATCTTATCTTAAGAATAATATATAGCGGAAGCACCTATTTAGTAGAGTTAATATATTTGATAGAACTAATTTATTTTCGATAATCTAGCTATACGAGAGCCACCTATATAATATAATTGGCTCTAGTAACTACTCTAGAAGTAGCTAGAAGTAGCTACTAGGCCTATAGCGAAGCTTATCTTATTAAAACTATAGATATTCTCTAGTGTAATACTATATTATATTATAGTGGTTTATATACGATTAAACCACTCTTTAATAATATTATGTAGTCTATCCCGGAGAGTTAAATAGGGTATATTATAGACACGCGTAGCTTTAGTAATTTAAGTAATTTACCTACTTTCTTTAGCGGAATTTGCTAATAGAATTCGGCCTTCCTACTCAGCTAAATCTCTTGAATTTTGACGCGCTTTTGGAGGCATAGTTGGTGGTTGAACTAGACAAATTTTTGACGCGGTCAAAAACGCGAGAAAGTGGTGGGTTGCTTGTGGAATACGTTATATAACTTCACTGATCGATATAGAGAGCTAAAATTATACCTTTCTAGATACTATAATTATAGATATGCTTAATACGAGATCTAAAAATAATTTAGAAGTAATGTAATTGCGTATAATTTACTATAATATAGCGTAGCATTACACCAGAAAAAAAAATCTATAGTTTTAATAAAACTAGCTTTACTGTAGGCCTAGTAGCTACTACTAAAATAATTAATAGAGCTAATTATCATAGAAAAATATATTTTATATAGCTAGACAACAGAGGATAGATTATGTCTATTAGATATATAAGGTTTACTATATATCAGATATCTAGTACTTCTACTATATATTATCTTTAAAGATAAGGTCTATATAGAGAGTTAGCTTAAAAATAGGATGCTTCTATATAGCTTATATATTGAAGTTAGCCCCAATAAATAGATTACTATTAACATTAGACTTCGCTAGCTTTAATATCTCTTTATTTCTATTCCTACTAATTAATTATATAGCCAAGAAATACCGGCTTCTAGTTTTTTAAAGCTATAATAGCTACCTCACGCCTTAATAAGAATTATATTATTCCTATCTATATATCTTATTATCTTATCTTCTATAGTCTTTAGGCATAAGCTATTTCATACCGCTAAAACAGCGTACAGAGAGACTTAGTAGAAAAGCTTATATATATAGATATTAACTATATTAGTAAATATAATTTTATAGAGATATTTCCTGTAGCCTACAATATTAGTATTAAAGTAGAGACCATTTAAAATAGCTTTATAATAGCTAGCTTAGTCCTATATAATGTAGAAAAGATAGTAAGACGAATATTTAACTAAAGACCCCTACACTATTAGATAGCTGATTAGTTTAATTGATTTAGTGCTTAAAACACTATACAACGCTAGGTAGTTAGAAAAAGCTACTTAGAATATATTCTTAGAGCTTTATTCCTTCACTAAGAACGTAATTAAATAAACTTACAATAATTATAAATTATATTTTAATAAGCCTATTTTTAATATATAAAGAACCACGTGGTTTACGCGCTTCTAACAGAAAAAAACCCATCTACATCTAAGGTATGACGCTCAGAATAGCGGCAGGTCCGCCGTATTGTCAAAAAAGTCTTAAATAAGGAAGCCCTTTACTTAGCAGTATTATATATCCAACGGCTATACTATTTAGGAAAGTTAGAAGGGATTTTAGGGTAAAATAAGGTCTAGAAAGCTTAGGATACTATCCCTATAGATCTAGTACTCTCTATAGTTAGGCTATACGTATAACTCTACCGTAGTATACAAATTGTTATATTCGGGGATATACTAGAGTTAGATATCCTAAACATTCAGTGGTTAGAAATACAATTGTTGATAAAAGACCTATAATAGTGGAAATCGGGAGGAGGTGCGGCGCTCGCTTACTGAATACGTTATTTATAATAAATTATTGAGAGATACTATTAATATATATAAAACTCTTCTAAACACTAATCAGAGGTTTATAGCTAAATTTTATCTACAATTTTAGCCGAACTATTCTATACCTATTTTCTGCTTCGTAGTTTAGGGGAGATAGAAAATATAATATCATTCTATATTAAACTTCAGCTACCTGCCTACGGTCTAAAAGTTTATTTTTTTTATATTATATTTACCAGTATTATGAAATTTTTATTATTATTAAATATTTATATTATATACAAGCGCTTTGTTCTATCTTTAAATTCTATATCTAAGTCATAGCTTTATTTGACATAATATTTAGACCACTAAACCTATATGACGCTCAAAATTTTATTATTTAAAATAAGATCCTACCTTTTAGAAGTATTTTAATATTTTAGATTAGAATCTACGTAACTTACATAAATTTCTCCTTATTAATAATTACGTCTTTGATGGCGTTTCTATTATATTTAGTATTCAGTTTTAGTAGATATTATCTATGATTCTATAGGGAATACTACTCGCCTATAAAATTACAGGTACCTAGACTTATTTAGAAATTTTATCTTTATAGTAGAGTATACCTACCTAATACTATAGATAAATGAACTAGAACTTTACCGTTATAGGTAGGGGTTATATTCTATGATTTCTAATGCTATAGCTTAATTTATACTTCTATAGACCTAAGGGGACCTATCGCTCTGTTTGTATTTACGGAAAACATATAAAGTTAGATATTATTTATATATTTTAATTCCTAGTTCTTCCGTAGCTATATTATCCTAGTTACTTATAAGTCTGCCTATAAATTAAATAATATGCCACTATCTCAATCACTTAAAAAATAGCTAATATGCTTAATATTTATAATACTAGGATTATTGATGATAAGAATGGTTTATTCATCCTTTTAAGATTACTTTAAAGTCTATAACGGACTTAACTTGCCAGGATTACTTACCTATTTATCTATACTTGCTCGTATTATATATAGTTTTAAGAAATCTAGATCCACTAGAGTACATAATATACTATATCTTACTATTTTAAAATATACTTAGATAATCTCTCTACTACTGGGATTGATCTATAAGATTGACCTTTCACCTATAAATAAATAACTTACTACTTTTTTCTCGGACTACGTAGATAATATTTTTTATGGTCTAATAATAAGATAAAGAAAATAAAATTAATATTATATATTATTCTAGATACTATAATATGTCCCTTCGTTTTTGTAACTATTATTACCTTATATATAATTTTGTATCTACCCTTTTCCGCTTTCCATTATGTCTTAACTTATATATATACTATTGAATAAATGGTTATTTCGCTCACATGCTAATCTTAAAAAGCTAAGAAAATGCGTTTCTTTATCTAACTTTGAAATAAAGATATCTTACTATCTTACTCATCTAAAGATACGATATATTACTTGTATGATATTTTCTATTTCATATAATTAATAAAATGTAGTCTAATGGAAAATTAAAAGCTCCCTCTATAAAATAATACGATTGCACTCTACCGATGCTCAAAAAAGAAAGCTATTTGTGAAGACGCTAGATAACATAGACAAATACTAGCTGTAATATATATTAGCCTTTGATTTTATTATATAATAGTGACACGGAATTTACTAACATGTACATACTGGTAAGATAATAAAAACATACAGTTACCGACACAGGAAATAAAATAGAACTCTAAAGAATATAATATATTTTTCACTACTACTACGGATGTTATTATGGTAGTAATAATAGTGTAGCGTCTTATAAGTAGTGCACTACTAATTGCTACCACTATATAGCTACAAAGTAGGCCTCTGACTATGGACAATCTCGTAAAAGGGGAAAGAGGGCTTATTAATTAAAGATTTAGTATATATATGCGCTAATGATATTTTGATACACCTAAATAGCTCCTATCAATATTCTATGATTTAAAGCCTATTCGGGTAGTAAAAAATAAATTGCCCTCTAAGTTATGTAGAATACTAAGACGCACTAATCTTACAGAAAGATAAAAAAGAATCCTATGGAAATGAAATAGGAAAAGGGTATAGAAATATATAATAATACCTACTATATATAAATAATACGTATTACTACTATTAAATAGTAACGTTATTGGTTCTTCCCTTGTCTAAGGGTCAAAGCCCATATATGTCCCAATAAACTTAGTATAATATTTCATAATCCAATTACGAAGAGGAGCTTAATTACTAATTATTAAGTGCTGTGCTATCTCACCACTAAATATATATTTGGAGTTATAATAATGCGTAATAACTCGCATTCTTATGTTGTTGATATAAGCATAAATCTAGTTTACTAAATCGGACATATTAGAAAATATATAATATAAGACGCATAGGAAGATATACTAAGTTAATTAATTTATTCTATATGCGACATACATGTTATGGATTATAAGTAGAAAGCGCTAAGAAAATACTCCACAGAGTACAAAAAGGAATAGTAGTATCTAAAGCGGCTAAATTCTAAAATAGAGAAATGGGGCTATTATACTATCAATATTATAACAACAGAACGAGGATCTACTTGTACGTTGAAAAGATAATAAGCTATATAGTAGAGTTAACATTCAAGAAAGGTTCCTAGGGAATAGACAGTTACTATATATACTATGAAAGATAGAAGCCAACCTATAAAAATACGGAGAGATATAGAAGAATTAAGAAAAGAGTCTACGCTAAAGAACAATTAAGATATATATCTCTCTCTTTCAAGGAAACACCTCAGCGCTCTACAGATAAAAATATGCAGTAAATATAATATAATAGCTATAGAAGAGACAATCTTTATACATCATATATAGAGTATAAAGAGTAAATGAATATATCTCTATTTATATCCATCATTTATTCCTTTCTCTGTCTAGTTATTTCTATCCTTAGTAGCCTCTACTTTATACATCACCGAACTTTATATGTTTATGTAGAACTTTTCTTACTTTAGTGCTGATTTTTCCCGTCTTCCAGTATTCTACTAACTCATTCGGAATAATTTTTATTTGCTATGTAATATGCGAGGGCATTGCTCAATATTGACTATTATATTACCTTTCTTGCATCTCTATATAATTTTAGTTTATTACTATCTTGATTATTATTTATCCAGAATATCCTTGGTTATTGAGCATTAGATAATAAATAGTTTTTGATATTTACTACTTTTGTGTCAATATTTATCTTACTTTAAGCTGTCTTTGGTTTTTTACATATTCTTATTTTCCCGTAATATATGCTTAGTGAGTATTTTAGATTTAATCTATCTTTATCTTTAATATATGGCTATTTCTTATTCTTGAATACCTCTAATACCGACAATTCTCTATTTTTATTTTTATGTTTTAATATCAGATTTTTATTAGTTGAATATAAATCTCTTTTTTCCCCCATTTTTATCTAGTAATGTATTCTTTAAACTTATATATTATTGTTCATATTTCTCTTATTTCCTATATCTAGTTTTTCCACTATTTATTTGCCATATAACTCTAGTAGGATTATAATTCGTAAAACTTTATTTGACACTTATAGATTATTTTTTATTTTATATGTTGAGAGTCCTAGAAATTATACTTTAAATAATATTACTGTATAAATATTCTATTTTATGCTACTATCTATAATATATTTAGAAATAAGTACCATTTTAATTAGGTTACGCTTATAGATAAGAGTTTTAATACTAAACGAGTGTGTCAGAAATTATCTAACTTTATATCTATATATGAATATAGTAGCTCCATATATTATTTTCTAAATCTTTATATATATATTCTATAGTGTATAATACCCTGCACTATTCTATAGAGCGCCTAGCAATCCTTTCACTAATAATTAATTATATTAAAAATTTCCCTACGATTTATAACCCGAGGTTAACTTTAATATACTAGCTATTATCTTAACAAGGACTTTAGATAATATCTGTTTATTATAAAGGTGATTTCTTGGGTAGTTAAAAATTTTTCATGATTTTTATATTATTTATATATTTAGTACTCCATAGTAGGCTAAGTTCTTTTTTCCTAAATTTAGTTATTAGATAAAGGTTTCCATGTGTATAATTAGTTTTTATTCGTAAAAAATACTCGTTTGCTTATTTATATAGTATTAAATAATATATCTTTTCTTTCTGTATCTAATGCTGGGCGGTTGTCTATTATATTATTTTTAGAAATGCTATTTCCCGTAGTGAAGTATATTATACTATAGGAAGGTTCTCATATTTTTCTAAAATATCTCTATCTTAATCTATTAGTTTCTAGACTAGTGAATCTGATATAGTAAACTTTCAAGTTATTAGTTAGTTACTGTTATACCGTATACGTATTCTTTCTTACTAATTTCTTTTATTGAGGTATAGCTATATTTATCTCTTTGCTTCTATGTTTATTTCGAAACTTACTTCTATTTTATAGTCTATTTATTTGATACATAGTTTCTATGAAATAGTTTCCTAAGTCTTCTTCTAATAGTAAACGTAGGGAGTTAAAACATCATGTTTTTTATCCTTCTAAATCTGTATCTAAATTTATTTTTAGATCTATTTTTGAGTGCTATTAGAGTTCTAACCAGCTAGACCACCTACAGAATAACAATAAAATCCAATTACATACTTAATACTAGTAAAAAGTTGACTTTCCTATTTTCGTGACGCGCGAGGGTTTTTAAAATAAAGTACTATTGGGAATCTCTATTAGATCAGAGTAGCTAGTAAGCTACTCGTTATAGTTTATTAATAAATTATGTTGGCTCGCAGAGTTAAGGCAATAAGAAATTAAGAAATAGAAAAATATAAAACATATTATCCCTAAATTAATAGTAAGCTTATGCGAGGTATTACCTCGATTCTTCAGATTAATGTATACATACCAATGAAATTCTTAAAGTATTATATCTCTACTACGTGCTATTGTGTTAAATTTAGAGGCGTATTAACAGAATTATCTAAATCTAAACTTTTATCTAACGTATTTCACAGGCGAGCCTGCACTTCCGCTCCGATTCCACATCCGGTGGATATTTAGGGCCTTTACCAACGAAACAGTTGAATTTCTATACAAGAACTAATTGCTGAGTAGATTAGGACACCTAACTGTAGTATGGATCCCAATATAGGAATTAGAATACTATGGCGGAGCTCGTACGCGTAGCCCAACTGTAGAAAGCGCTAGATCTATAGGCATAGTATGCTAAGCTTTCTAGACCTTATTCTCACGCTAAGATTGTTCCTAATCTCTCTAAACTATATAGCCCTCTAGAAGAGTAAGCTGCCTAGTATAGCGTTTCTATTTTTTAAGTCTTTACCTTATAAGAAGCGCGTAAATTATGTAGTTCTTCATATATAAGAATAAGCTTATTAAAATATAATTTATAATCTTTTATAAGCTAATTTAATCACGTTCCTAATAAAGGAATAGAACTCCGAGAACGTGTTTAAAGTGGCTTTTTACTATAGATACCTACTTTTCTAGCTACCTAGCGTCGTACGGTGTTTTAGGCGCTAAATTAGTTAACTATCTTGTGGTGGGGGGTCTTTAGTTAAATATTTAATTTATTACGGACCCACTTGGAACTATATAGGACCAAGCTAGCTACTTTAAAGCTATTTCGGATGGTCACTACTTTAAAAGTAGTGTTATAGGCTACACTGTAGGGAACAAAGTAAAAAATTTTTTTAAAAGATATCTAGGATGTTAACTTACCGCGTCACTCGCTATAATTAATTCTCCTACTAATTTTACCGAGTTACTTGTTACATATTATACCACCTACTTGTTAATCAGATGATGAATCCTAGGTCTAAATAATAAAAATTTATTGGACTTTAGAAGAATTTAGGCCACTAAGATTATATTATAAATAGGGCCTATTTACTTACCAAAAGTTCTATTGTTAAATTATATTTAACATTCAGTCTACTTTATATTCCTTTTACTTTTTTTTTAACTATGTAATTCCCATATAAATCCGTGACTTGACTGGGGCGGAATTAATAGATTCCCCCAGGTTAGAGACCCCGATAATAATTCTCTAATAGATTATGATTTGAAAATTATTTTAAAAGGATAATATTAATATGACTTTACTATATAAAATAAGTACTTTAAAAATCTTAACAATAGATTATTATTTTAATTTCTTTTATTTTTCCTCCTTTAATAAGAAAATAGATAAAGAGCTATAAATTTTAGATCAATTTCTATAATTTTAATAATATTATTGCTAAAAAGACTACTTAAGTTTATAAATTAGAAAAAAAAATTTAATTGGCCTTAATACACTGGAATTTATACGAAAGTGGATGTATAGCTTTTATTTAGATACTATAAAATAATCTCGAAGACTAGTTTTAGAATAGATTATAGTATCTAATAGGCGATCTACTATCTCTTTTACTAAATATAGCGGGTAACCATTCTTGATAATGATCTATATATAACTATAAAATCTTCTTGAAATAAATGGAACAAAACTATTGATAATTTTTTATAATGATGTATTTTATTTTATTTTTTTAGAGAAAAATATCCTTTTAATGTATTATTTCGGGGCGGCGGGGCCGGCGGAGGCATTAAGCCCTTTCTCTAACAATATCTTTATCAGATAAATATTATTTAGTAGGCTTTCAAAGTTAATATCCGAAATTTACTATACCATACTAGAAGTTTATTTTTTATTTTTTAGTACCTAGAGCTATTAATTAATCTTATAATAAATTTTTAGATATTTATAATATAAACATAATATTCTTACTTCAATATTTTCTTCACGTTTTATAGTTTTATGTGATTTCACTGTCCAGGCTATATGGCCACTAGTTAGTGGTTTACTAGACCATAGCAGTTTATTAAAGCCGAACCATAAGTAAAATTAAGGAGTTTTCAAACCCCTTTAGAGATTATAATCTTATATTTATATGTATTTCTATATATATATTTTAGATTTCTATATACTAGGCCTTTAGGTATAATAAATACAGGTTAAACGTTTATTCTAAAGAGCTATATAACCTATATAGAATTAATAAAGGTTTTGCTTTTAAAAATCTCCTTTAGTAGAGACCTAGAACTTTTTTATTAGGATTTATCTACTTTTACTACTAATTAATTTTATCAAATCTAATAATAAATCTCTTAATTAAGGATAGGTCTTACCTACAACATTACTTAATAAAAAAATAAAACTATAAATCCTACTACAAAATAATAATTATACTCCAGAGAAGAGATAAAACTAGAAACTGTCAGACGTATGGTCTGATGCCTCCAACTAACTATTTCGGGATTGTTTATGTTTTACATTGCTTATTGAATTACTGCATTATCCACTGGATCAT
>NW_027395605.1:0-14485 GCF_047715705.1 Aspergillus ambiguus | reverse complement strand
ATTCGCCTGATCTTAATCCTATTGAACACCTCTGGAACCTCCTAAAACGTGAGCTTTCTAAGCTCTATCCAGCCCTCTTTCTGCATGGAAGATCTCGCGTTGATTGGACTACATTTAAGCATGCAATTAAGCAGGCTTGGAACGCCATACCGCAGAGTACCATTGATCGTTTAATTGAGTCTATGCCCCGTAGACTGCAGGCAGTTTATTCTGTTCGTGGATGGTATACTAAATACTAATATAAATAAACTACTATTCGAGTTTTATGTCCATAGAGCTCAGTGTGGTGGAGTTATTCGCATTCAAAAAGTGGTCATTTTACCGAGAAAGTGGAGTGTAAACAGACTTTTGAACCGGGTTGTACCACATAAAGTTATCTAAGGCAATCGTAAATGGTTTACAATTATTAAGATAATCGGATTCAGAGGCGTACACATACCGCTAATTATTATATTTAAAGCAAGCAATTAACAAACTACCTGGTTCTAAGAATCTAAGCTCACCGATGGAGGATTGTAACTAATTAGAATGGCTAAACTATATATGAGATAAGCCTTCTGTGGCTAAAATATGCCTTTAAACCATGTCCTAGGCGCTATATAACTAGTACTAAGCGGTTGATTATTCTCGAGGGCAATAGTAACCATTTAACTGCGGAATTTAATAGCAAAAAAAACTGATATTTCTTTTCTAATGACTTACTATATACAATTAATCATAATCTTTTAAATCTATTTACTAAATAAAAATTATTAGTAGACCATCTACTATTTATTTAAGATGATGGACTAACCTATACTAGTAGAGATTATACGTGACGGGTTAATCAGTTAGACTATAATAGTGATATTATATTTTTATATTAGCTAAAAGAAATTGGGAATAGTAAATTTCTTTATAGTTACATAGATAATAGAAAAACTAGACCATATAATAGCTAGAGATTAATTACAAATTTCAAAAGTAGGATAACATAATAATATAGAAGATAGAGTTTTATTATATAATCTGGGACTAGGTTTGTTTATTTTATCTATCTATATAACTCCTTCCTTTTTTTCTCTATACCTAGAATCCTATAAAAATAGTACCAATATCATCGTTTTCTGGTTACTTTGATTGGCTGTCACAAATAGTTCTGATTTAGCTATTTTATAGCATTGGATTTCTAAGCCTTCGCTTGATTTTTTGGACGAATCTGCCGGCTATTGAACACCCATTAGCCCTAAATTAGAAAAAGGATTTATCTGCTAAGCCTATTTACGTTTAATTATACTATGTAGTGGCCTAAAATAGTCTCGGAGTACTATAATAAGAATATTGGTTTATTTGTCTAATTGAATATATCTTTCAACCACTAAATTAATGAAATTTTTAAATGACTATCTTTAGGAAAAGGTTAATTATAAATAAATCAACTAAAAATATGTTATATAATAAAATTTATTTACAAATAATCCTAGGAATAGATAAATCTAAGCTTACAAAACAGAAATATTAAAGAATTGTAAAAAAAGTTTTAATCAAAGTAGGGGTCTAAACTATTTAATATTAAAAAAAAATCTAATTGTAAATAAAATCAAAATTATTATCTATATCCTCTATTTTTATATAATACTGATCAAAATTAAAAGTTATTTAAGCTATAGATATTATTTTATAAATATAAAGGCAAGATCTTTATAGTATCTCTAAGTATTATTTAAAAAAAACTAATTAAAGAATAAAGCTAACTATTAAGAAATACAGCTCTATTATAGATTTATAATTTAAGGATTTCTAAAAAGATCTTATTTTATTTACTATCTCGATTCTAGTAGCTATTAAGCTCAGAAACAGACTAGAATCTTACATTCTCTACTGGAAGGTTACTACTATACTAGAAGCACTCTTATCTTCTACGGGCTTTATTTTAAAAATCTTTCATATTTAAGTTTATTTGGTTTAGCTTCTATTTTTTCTATTCTAGACTAGGTCTCCTTTAAAGGAAATATGCATAGACTTGATATATATACTAGTATCACTTTAGCCTACTTTTTTTCTATATCGCGTTATCACTCTTTACTAAATCGACAAAATTAACATCTATTTTAATTTTCTGACATCTCGCATCTGAAATTTATAGCCACGTATAGAATAATGTCTTACTTATATATTTATTTATTGTAGTTAATACATTCTTATCTTCTTTCGTGAGAATTCTTGGTCAGTGCCGATCACTAAGCTAAAAAAAATAGCCTTTATTATATTATAATTATACCAGAAGCCGATATCTCGCTAAAGAGAATCCAGATCAGGAGAATATCTTTAACAGTGATACTCGTTAGAAAAAAAATTAAGTACTCTATTAAACAAACTATTTCTGCTACTGAATATACAGTTAGTGCTATAAGAAAATAGAAGAAAAATTATATTTATTATACTTATCTGAATTACTCTTTCAAAACCCTTATCCAAAACTCAAAATAAGTCTACTTTTATACAAGACTGAAATAATTCTAGAGATACGTAGGCATTAGTAGTTAATCTGTTCGGATTTCTTCTTTGGCAATAGTAACTTTTTCAGTTCCTTTTGGTGGGTGAGTTTATTGAAGATAATTTATATACTTTTTTACGCTGGCTCTCCGACCAAATAGGAACCTGTAATGGCCTTCCCACATGATACTGAAGCGGTAACATCCAGATATATATATCAGCTTAAAATTATTCTACGGTAGTTAATACAGTCAATACCTCTTCATTTAGTTGCCATGGCTTTCCAGCCCCATATAGTAATATAGTAGTGTGTTAATTTTCCCACTCTTAACCATTAAACCCTCCTAGGTCTAAAACTGCCTTTAGAGGGCCATAACACCTAGGGGGCCTTAGAATCAGTGACTTTCATGGTATTTTTTTCACCGACTTTATATAAACCCCAACTATGTGTAATATTTTGATAGATTTCCTTTATAGTCATACTATAAAATTCGTAGACATACATATATAGATCCACGTAAGGAATTTTAAATATATAGAGATAAATTTTTATATAGACTTAGTTCAAACTAACACTCCTACTGATTATTCTAAAAAAAAGGGAGATATATATATATATACCAGAGACTCAGTCGCTCTTATATTAAATATATAAGACACTTTCGTCGGTATATGAACTACTAATAAAATAGTTAATTTAACTTTTCACAATTGGTATAGTCATTTATGATAATATTTACTATATATATAACTACTAAGAAATTATTGCTTTATATAAACTGTCTATATTAATTCTTATAAAAGTAATTAAATTTATTCCTTGCTGATACGAGTCCTATATAATAACATATTATATTTAGTTCTCTAAAAAATTATAAATAATCATAGTAATCCTAATATATAATGAAATATTAAAACTTCCTAAAAGTATACTATAGCTTTACAAATTTTTAAACAATATATTTAAATCCTTTCGAAAGCTAAGACGCCTATGAATAAAACCATAGAACCTATAAACCTAAAAAAAACTTTCTTATAATTAATTAAAAATACAAAGGAAAATATTTCATAGTTAATTAATTAATTTTTGATTTTTTGTACTTATAATATATTTCACAAGCGAGTCGAACATACAACGTAGCCGGCCACAGTCTGGCTCTTCCTGCCCGTGGGCTAAATATTAGAGCTTTTCTTAACCAAACAATTGCATTTAACGTATTTAACTACCGAGCGCCGAACCCCCGCGCACTATATGAAGTTTTATCGCTTTTACTAACAAAACCACTGCATTTCTATATAAAAATTAATTGGAAATAGGATTAGGACATCTAACTCTAGTATGTCCTCGAATATAACAATTAGAATACTGTAGTGGAGCCCGTACGCGTGGCTCAACTGCAGAAGGCCCTGGGTCTCCGAGCACTTCAGAAGCCTCATTTTCTCGCTGGAATCCTTCGTCACCCTCCTGAATAGTATAGCCTTCAGGTATATAACGTTACTTACTAGAGTACTTTCGCTTTTAAGCTTACTTCCTATTAGAAATGCGTAAATCACGTATTTCACGTATAATAGTAAGCTTATTAAGATGTAATTCATAATCTTTAAATAATCTTATTCGCGCTTCTAATGAAGGAATGGGGCTCTGGGAACGCCCTTTAAGCAGTTTTTTTTTTTTTTCAACTATAGATGCCTACTTTTCTAGCTGCCTAGCGTTGTACGGTGTTTTAGGCGCTGAATTAGTTAACCGACTACCTAGAGGTGTTGGGGTCTTTAGTTAAATATTCAACTTGCTTAGTACCCTCTCTGGATTATATAGAACTAGGGCAGCTGCTGCAAAGCTATTCCGGGTAGTTTCTGCTTTAAAAGTACTCTTATATATAGGCTATAGGAAACGCTTCCAAAAAATTATATTTATTAATATAATTAACACCTGCGCGCATAAGCTATTCTACTAAGCCTCCGTACGCGCGTTTTGGTGGTGCAAGACAGCCTCTATATCTAAAGGCTACAGAAGATAAGATAAATAAGCAGGCATATAGATAGGAATAATATAATTCTTACTACATAATTAGTCGAATCGAGGCGTGAGATAGCTGCTATAACTATTAAGAACTAAAAGGCGGTATTTCCTAGCTATACAACCGCAGAAATAAAGAGATGCTAAAGCCAGCGAAGCCTAATTTCATCAGTAGTCCATCTATTAGGACTAACTTCAATACGTAAACTATATAGAAGCTTTATATCTTGAAGCTAGCCCTCTATATAGACCTTACCTTTAAAGATAATATATGGCAGAAGTACCTATCCACTAGAGTTAATACATTCGATAGATGTAACCTATTCTCGGTTGCCTAGCTATACTATAGGTACTTTTCTATAGTAATTAGCTCTAGTAACTACTTTATCAGTGGCTATTAGGCACTCCTAGATTACTTTTGGATCTTCAGATAAAGCGCGCCAGTAATTATATTATCGAGAATAGTATATATTTAACTCAGGGCGTTATTTAATAAACTTATATATTCAGTTTATTCTAACTATTTGGATAGGTGTAATACCGCGCCAAGCAAGAAGAATATTAGCTATTTCTCGTATATATAACGATCGGGGAAACGTTCTACGTTAAATTAATAAGAGAATTCATCGTATAAGCGATTCCTCTTCATTTAGAGTTATTTTATAATAATTAGCGCGTTTTTCTAAGCGTGAAATTATTCTATTAAGTCGTCGATATAATACTCTTTCGGAGATATTATAAATGCGAGCTGCTTTATAAATACTACAAATTTTCTGCTTTTCTAAAGTAGAAATAGCTAGTATGATTCTACCCTCTTGCTCAGCTGGATTTCTTGCATTTTGACTTTGACGCGCTTTTGGAGGCATAGTTGGTGGTTGAAGACGGTAAGGCAATAAAACGCGTAAATTTTTGATGAGGTGCGGCGCTCGGTAGTTAAATACGTTATATATAAAATTTAATTACTAAGTAGACTAGGATATCTAACTCTGGTATGTCCTCGAATATAATAATTAGAATACTGCGCTAAAGTTATACGTAGCCCAACTATAGAAAATACCAGATCTATAGAAATAGTATTCTGGCTTTTCCAGATATTATCTCATTAGAATTACTCTTGATTTTTCTAAACTATATAGCTTTCTAGAAGAGTAAAGTACCCAATAGAGCATTTTTATTTTTTAAATTTCTATCTTATTAGAGGCTTGTAGATTATATATGGTTCTTAATATAAAAATAAATCCACTAGAATATAATTCATAATTCTTTATAACCTTAATCATATTTTCAATGAAGGTATCTCTAGAGCCCAGAGAACTTTTTTAGGTATTTTTTTTTTACTATAGATAACTATTTTTCTATCTAGTACCATACGGGATTTTAGACATTAAATTATTTTTGACTAACTTTTTAATGGTATAGAGGTCTGAAGCCGAAAATTTAATTTAACCTATTAAAAACTTTCTTAGAATTATATAGAACTAACCTAGCTGCTATAAAGCTCTTTCAGATAGTTCTTATTTTAAAAGTAATATTATGCCATAGGCTACAGGAAATGTGTAAAAAATTATATTAATACAATTTACATATGTATATCTATATTCATCTAAAGTATACCCGTGTTTTAGCAGCCAAAAATGGTCTTTAAAAACTAAAGGAGATGTGATGCATACGTAGATATATAAATAGAAACAATTTTATTTTCATTATATATCTAGTTAAACTACGACGTGAGATAGCTACTATAGCTATTAAAAAATTAAGAGGTGATATTTGCTATTTATATAATTAGTAGTAGTAATAATAAAAAAACATCGAAACTAGTATAATCTAGTTTTATTAATAATCTATCTTTGAGAATTAATCTCAATATATAAGCTATATAGAAATTTTATATTTTTAAATTATCTCTTTATATAAACTTTATTCTTAAAAGATAATGTATGGCGGAAGTATCTATATAATAAATTAAATATCAATATATTGAATAGAAAGAATTTATTCTTAAATACCTAGCTATAAAAAAATACCTATTTTATAATAATTAGCTCTTCTAGTAACTATTTTAGTAGTAACTACTAGGTTTATAGGGGAGCCAGTCTTATTGAAATTATAAATATGTTTTTTAATACATTCTGTTAAATTAGAATAATTTATACATAGGAAAACTATCGTTGGTTATTTTAGGGGTTTCATTTTTAGTATATTAATAATTATACTATCGGAAATAGTATGATTGTACTTTATCATGGTATTTAATAAAATTAGTAGCCTAGTTATATTTAAGTAATAGATAGGTATAGTACCGCGCTTAATAGAAAAAATCATTAGCTATTTCTCGTATATTAGACGATTTTAAACATACTCTAGATTAGATTAGCGATAGAATCTACCGTATAAACAATTTCACCTTCTTTTAAATTATTTAATAACTATTAGCATATCTTTCTAAATATATAGAGAAACTGCATAGTTAATCCTATCATATTTTATAAACAGTATATATAAATTTTTTCTTTAAAAAAGAAATAGTAAATATAATTCTTTCTTTTTCTTGGCCAATTCTTTTAAATTTTAACGCGCTTTTGGAGGCATAGTTAGTGGTTAAGTTAGGTAAGGTAATAACACGCGTACAATTTAGATAAGGTAACCGGCGACGCTATGTAGCCGACTCGCTTATAGAATAAGTTACTTAAGTCTTCTAATTATATAAATTACAGATTTTGTTCTCTTATTTTCATGTTAGATAAATATTAGTTTTAAGTAGATAATATATGAAAATTCAAGAGCGAAATAAAAAGAACACAAAACACAATAAAAATAAATAGAGAAAACAAATAGGTAAAGTTAGGTTTAAATTCTAAAAGTAACCAAAATAGAAAATAGAAAATTAACTTCAATAACTAAGTTAAGTCAAGGATAAGAACAGGCTATATCTACAGTACAAAATAAGCTATAAGTTTAAATAGATAAATAAATGATTTAAATTCAAAAAAAAAAATTGAATCAATGAATATAATAGAAACAATAGCCAAGATAATACATAGTAAATTATAAATAACGAAATAATATATATTTTTTTCATATTAAATAAAACTTCAAGCAATAGTTCTCCTACTAAGTTATAGGCAGATAGTTTTTTCAGAGACATTATAAATAGGAGCTGCTTTACGAATACTACAATTTCTTACAGCTTTAATATAGAAACTATTAGTAGAACCCTACTAATTTTAACGCCTTTCTGGAGACATAGTAGATAGTTCAATTAAAGAAAATAAAACGACAGGTAGATTTTTAGTAAAATACGGCACTTATTTATATTTATATACAACGCTTATTTATAAAATACATTAACTAGCTAGCCTATAAAGATATTCTAATATAAAAAACATCAAATATTAATATCTCTTACTATATTACTAATACAGATTAAATTTTTATTAAAAAAATTGTCTAGATTACTAGTAGTATTATGTAGTAAGATTAACCTTCCGTTTTTGAAATCAAATAAAATGTAATAACTCTCATTAGATTTTAAAAGAAAATATATTGTTATTATCTATGTAACTGGCGCTACAGATAATAAAACATATAGATTATTTACGAATTGTCAGACGTATGGTCTGATGCCTCCAACTATTTCGGGATTGTTTATGTTTTGCATTGCTTATTGAATCATTGCATTATTCACTGGATCATCCCTATGCGTGCCATACTAAGTCATTCACTCCCTTTTCCATTTCCATTCTGATTCACTATTCACTCCGATTCTTTTGAGGATTAAGGACATGAGTTTCCAAAGAAGGTGTATTCTATTCTTCTGATTTATCTCTCACTTTCTACTTATTCCTTCCTTATATTTCTATGCGTTCCTCCTAGAGATCTAAGTATTCAGTAGGAAACATCTGAAATCAAATTGAATTAGTTAGATATTTCTTCTGAAGCTATACCGAACTCCCAGAGTTCTATACGAATAAATTTATTTATCTTAATTAGCTAGATTAATACATTAATTCATCTTTTTTGAATTTAGATTTAATTTAAAATTTCTGAGAAAGAGAAGTAATAATTAAGAATTATATTTTTATATATAACAGCTTCCTTACTCTTATAGTATATAACGTGGTATAAAAGTTATTTATACATAATTTTCGAAAATATTTACTTTTTAATGCGCGTAGCTCTATTATATATAACTATATAGATATAGAACATACAATCGTTAATTTATATCAGTGTTTAGTATCCTCTATACGAATAAAATAAAATTTCTAGAGTTTATAGGATAGATTTAAATAATTAATAGTACTTTATAAATATTATAGTCTTTTACACCTATATAACTATATATTTAAAAACGGTCTAATTAACACGAGAACATTTATATAATAAAAAATTTTCTTAAAACTTTAAAAGTTTTTTCGTTTTATTAAAATTTAGGAATGCTTAATATAGTTAAAATTAGATGAATATAATAGCTATTTTATAACCTAAATATTATACTTTCTAATCGATTTTTATATGTATTGAAAGATGGAAATCTATATGTTATCTTATTAAAAATTAATATTAAGCTTAGAGATAAGAATAGATCTATATTTACAATAGATTAATGATAAATATAAGATTTTATAGAAAGAATTCCTTTTAAATATATGTCTTTTTCTTTGATACTTAATTTTAATTAGGTTTCAAATTGAATATAACTATTATCTACGATATACCCTTTTTTTAATTTAAGAAGCTTTATAAATTCCAAATCATATACTTTTCAAAAATTAAGATAGATTAAAACTATAATTTGTTTTAGACGCCATATTTATTAGAAATATGACTTTTTTAACCGAGAAAATCGGGATATTTATAAATAAAGTATAATATATACAGACTAGAAGAGAATTAATTTTATTACCTTATATTTGGGTAATAAAATACATATTAAATAAATCATTTTAATATATTCTTAAGGATATTTGTAATGCGATTTTTTTTCATAATAAACCATTCTGATAGATTAAATAATCGATATATTCCTTGGTATAATAATATAGCTCTATAGATATTTCTATATGACTAGCGTAAAAATTTATAAAATATATTTTTTAGTATTATAAATTATTTAATATAAAGTATTATATTATATAATTAATAAGTTACGTTTATATTAATTTTAAGTGTAGCTAAAATAGTTAAAAGCACTTGCTTTTTCTTAGGGAAGACTTCGCTCTTCTTAACTAGCTTAATAGTTACATTGTCCGCCTATTTATTGAAAAGTTATTATTAGTAGTGGTTTATAAACCTTATAAACTACTATGGGTTCTAAAGATTTTTTTTTAATATAGTAACTATTCTTTAATAGCTTATATCTTAGTCCTTTCGGTTTAGATTCTTAGTAGGATAATTTAGTATCTAGAAATATACTATCTCTTATAAAATTTATATCTCTTTAGCTCATATTATACTTTAGTAGTTAATAGTTTCCGAAATGTTACGCGGATATACCTAATATATTCCTCTATTATTATAGAGAAAATTAGAGTTATAGAGTATATGTCAGAGTCCTGTGGCGGCGATGTGTTATGTATTATCTCTTAGTATCCTAGAATCCCGGCTATTTATCCACGTCTCTTTATAATAATATCCCACCCCTTATTGTCTAGCTATTCTGCATTGTACTTAAATAAGTGGACGCGCTAGGCAGAGAGAAGGACCAAGAATTAGTCTCCCAGTAATTATTCTATTGACTACTATCCTACCTAGCTAACAGGATATCTTACCTGCTAAGGTAGATTCTATTACATTTAGATTATTATCTATGTAAGTGAAACTATAAAATTATTTAGATATTTCTGTGGCACTTTATTAGCAAATTACTAAAATAATATTAGGACATTAGTTGGGTCCAAAGTAGTAATATAATTATATATATAGTACTTATATTTTATTTTGAAAGCCTTTTTTTTATCTCTATTTTTCGCGATTCTGGGTTGTATATATATATATGTATTGTTAAGCTTGGTAAATTACTTAGATTCCCTAAATTGGTCTTATATCCTCTTTAATTAAGAGTAACTTTCTTAAGAGAAATAAATTAGTTATATAACTATATTCCAGTAATTAATAATGTTCGGGCTATTCAAATAGGTTTCTAAATTATTTATACTGTTAGGGAACTTTGTCTAGTTCTTAAGTCGCGGCTAGCTATTATTTAAACTTTAGTACTATTTCGTAAGATATTAGTATCTAATTTTGAAGTAATACCCTTTACCTATAGGACTCTCGGGCAATTTTTAGTACTATTATTCTATGATTTTCGCTGCTTATAGACACCTATTCTAGTACGTTAATTAGCTCTCCTCTTTTAGCTACGGTTATAGTTATTTAATTATATTTTCTAATATATCTTATAGTCGCTTAACCTTATTCTCAAGTTCTTTCTTATAAATTATAATAGTCCTAGTATACACCCCTTAATTCTTCTGGGTATTTATAGTTAGATATTTCGTGTTCATTCCACCGGTTAATTTCTAGATTATATTTTCTAAGTTAAACAATCCCTAGTACTACATTATACCTTCCTTCTAGGAATATATTCAAATTTAATAAATTCGAGTTATATCGTACAGCCAGCTATAAGTAGAAATTCCAATATAATTCTAGTAGATCCTTCTAGATTCTTTCCTGAGAGATTTTAATTAGTATAAGTTTTATATAAGAAACTTATACAGTTTTTAATCGTTTAAAAATATATAGATATATGTCTCCTACCACGCTCAACTTAATTATTATTTTAATTATCGAGCTATAATAGTATATATCTTTTAAATTATCCATATAGGTAGTCGCTATTTAAATATTCCTTTAATTTAACCTATTATTTACCGCATTAATAACGGAAGTTATTCTCCTTTATTTTTTTGTTTTGGTTATAGTATACTAAGAGTTATCGCTATAGTAAGTTATCTAGCTTATATTATCGCGGTTTTAGTGTCTTAGATATTTAATGTAAGAGTAGTTTCGTCCTTAGTATAGATACCTATATCTTTCCCTAAGATAATTTGTAGAAGTGTTAGTTTGGACTTCACTATTATTTTTATAGTATAGACTCGTTC
This sequence comes from Aspergillus ambiguus, assembly GCF_047715705.1. Taxonomy (NCBI): domain Eukaryota; kingdom Fungi; phylum Ascomycota; class Eurotiomycetes; order Eurotiales; family Aspergillaceae; genus Aspergillus; species Aspergillus ambiguus. The sequence continues at coordinate 2,884 of NW_027395605.1, read as the reverse complement.
GTATATAAGGTTATTATAGTATAAAATCTAAGAAATGTGTAGCAGTTCAAGTGCGCTTAGTAATACTTATATATATACTAACCGAATGTATAGATCTAGTAAAATAAATGTCTCCTTAAAGTAGTAATTACTTACCAATACATAGTGTATACGGACTTATAGGAATAGTCTAGTATATATTAGTCTTACCCTTTTTACCTTATTTACTACTAAGTCAAGCTTCTAATAGATACAATTATATTAGTTTATTATTTAGAAGCGTCTTTAACTACTAAGAAATTTAGATTGTTACTCTCATATCCCTTATTTATTTATAGGGAGTTTATCCAAGATATCTAATACCTAAGTAATCTTTTTTACTAAGTATAGATCTAGCCTTTTTATTATGCACTGTCCTCTTTATTAAGCTAATTAAAAAACGTTTAATATCAGAATAGTTATTTTTTTAAGACATTCAAATTAGCTTTATAATAATTTTTATTAATATAAATAATAAACTGGTGCATTCTATTTAGTTTTATATTATTTTAGAATCTATTCGATTGTTCATTAGTTTTGATTTTATTATTAAGTATTTCATCATAGCAGCTTCGATTTTTTCTTTAATTAAATTTTATGCTCGCTGTTTGTTGTATAGTATTCCTTCAAGTTATTAAGTAGCTTATTTAATCTGTCTGACTAATTAGTAGCCTTTTAGATCCTTTTAATACTCCTAATAACCATTAGCTATTATCGTAATTCGACTTAATTTCATTTTTATCTTAATTATCTTTTGATATATGGTCTACTTTATTACAATTATTAGCTACTCTAGCCACTTCGGTTACTTCTTCTAACGTCGTTCCTATTTATATTAGAATATAAATTACGGTTTCGTGATATTAAATTCTATAGCCTTACTAAGATCTATAAGAATTTCATATCCTTGGTCTTAAAGGGTATACGCTATAGCCTACTATTATTAATTAATAGATGTTATTTCGCCTGCTGTAGTGTATACATTATTTTTACTAAGGTTAATTCCCCTATCTCCTAGGTCTTAGCTTATAAAGTTAGTTATCAATCATAATAGCCTTTCGATTATTATCTATAATATATCTAGTCTCTATTCATATTAATTTTTCCGGTGCTTTAAATCTTAACTCTTCCTTGTGGGTTGTATACAATACTAGCATTATTATTGTAATATCAAAAAGTGTCGAGCTTTCGGAGTTTCCAAAAATATTATTCTGCTAGATTATTAGATTATTGTAGCTTTTTAATTTTCTATTGTACTATTATTGAATCTTTCATCGATATCTACTAAAGTGCCTTTAAATCGAATGCTAATCTAGCTAGATAGGTAAATATAGATAGAGCTTTATTGTTTTCGTTTAATTTTAAATAATTTCCTTTTTTTGATATTTGTAGCTACGAGAGCTATTTAATGTAATAAGTAAACTTTATTATACATATTATAATCCTTATCATTTTTTTTAACGGCAGGTGCTAACTATTATAACATTTTTTATATATCTCTTAACTTTCTTTATAAACTTATAAAAATAATAAAACTTATTATAAGTATTCCCTATTGAATATTTATTATATAGTATTGTATATAAAAGTATATATATCTCTTTCTTTTTTGATAATCAATTAAATTTAATATTTAATAACCATGGATAAGTTAACAGTGATTTTTATAAGTACTTTTTTAATAAGTATTATTCGAACAGTTCTTATTTTTAGTTACCTAAAGCTACTTATATTTAGTAAATTTCGCATATAGAAGCAATTCACTTTAATATTTTAATATTTTCTAAATATACGATTAGTCTCTAGGAATGTTCTTTCGGAGAAAATCCTATCTGATCTCTTCTGTATAAAATAGCTTTGTTATTATTTTCTTCTTTTCCTTATTTAAATGTAGTATTTAGTTAAATAAGGTATTCTTTCCTATTATTTATATGAAATAGTGGCAGATAAACTATTATTAGTATAGATTAAGTAAAAAATATATAAACAAAATATAATTAATAGTATTGTAATAAAATCTTTAACTTAATGACAAGACTAGGCGGGAGTTCTCTACTCCTAGAGATAACCTATCCAACTATTAGTAGAAAATTAGTAGCTACAAACTCTCCATTTAAAGTATAGAATATTTCGAAGATTATAAGCCTATTCTACTAACCACATACTAATATTATTTTTAATAGCATGTTTCTTGGGTAGAAATACCTACTGAACTATAGATAATAGAATTATTAATATCTCTTATTGTAGACTATCTATACTCCGAGTAAGTTTTTGCTCTAAAGAATCTATGTAAGAATCTTAGAGAAATAAAAGAAATATAAAGAATATTATTATAAAGATGGTTGGGATAAAAATTAGAGAATTAGAATAATATATACTCTAAAATTAGAAGAAATATCTTAACGTAAAATATATTTAAAGGTTTCAAAAATCTAAATACCGATAACGCTATATTTTAACCTAGTTATAGACTTTAATAGTTTTACTTATACTATACAGGCTTACATCCTAGAAATAATTTTAAAGCTATTAGGGAGTTCGAAAGAATCAGTACTGGTTTAATCTTATATACAACCCGGTTCAAAAGTCTGTTTACACTCCACTTTCTCGGTAAAATGACCACTTTTTGAATGCGAATAACTCCACCACACTGAGCTCTATGGACATAAAACTCGAATAGTAGTTTATTTATATTAGTATTTAGTATACCATCCACGAACAGAATAAACTGCCTGCAGTCTACGGGGCATAGACTCAATTAAACGATCAATGGTACTCTGCGGTATGGCGTTCCAAGCCTGCTTAATTGCATGCTTAAATGTAGTCCAATCAACGCGAGATCTTCCATGCAGAAAGAGGGCTG
>NW_027395604.1:0-14742 GCF_047715705.1 Aspergillus ambiguus | reverse complement strand
GGGGCGGCGGGAGCACGGGGGAACATCAAATCTCGGCGAATCAGCGGGCGAGAAAATGCACCGTACGTTGGGTGGAATTGAGCCTAGGGACTAGGGGTCAGCGTATGAATTCACAAACACACACACACACACAGAGTACGGACCAAAACGAGTAGCCAAGTATGTGATTTAATACGGCAAAGGATTCAATATGGACAGTCTCAAGCGAGTGTGCGATTCTAAGTCGTGGCTGTGCTCTATCATGGACAGAGATGACTGGGAAGAGAAGCGCCGTCGCTACGGTCCCCAAAATATTAAAGGAATCGTTGGTATAAACATTATGGAACGATCCGCCAACTCCGGCAAGTTCAAGGCTCCTCCGGCTTATCAAGATCAAATGGATCAATATTGCCGAAGAGAACCAACATCCTACAGATATTACAGCCGTTCTTTTTCGTTAGTTGATGTAGTGTCGCAGACTGTTGGCTCGAAATGAGGCCTCAAATCGAATTCACAGTGCACCGCTCTATAGATCCTCGCTGCTTTAGTGAAAAATAAAATATAAATAATATGTGGCATGAGCCCTTAATTTCCGTGTATTTTTATTAAGCAAAAGAACCCTTCGGGATCGGATCCACTTCAACACGGGTGGCGACACGAACATGGGCAAAGGCGGCCTGCCAACATGAAAAGAACATATGAAAGTCATTATATTTGTCCCGTTTACTCCATAACTGCCTTGGTATCCTCCTTCGTACACCCTGTCCCTGCCCTTGCTTTGCCTGCTTACGCGCAGCATTCCTCCTATGTAGTACTATGCATTAAACTCTTGAAACCTGCTTAGCTGTAAACCAATACATCTTCGGGAGCTGTCTTACAATCTTTACCCCACGGGTTTAATCTTTTATAAGCTATAATAAAATTGAATGAAACAACGGACTCAATAAGGTACTGTACCTGTCCAAGTTTCAGCCGAAAAAGCCCAACGCAGATTCTCACAAATGGAACTGTGTCTTATTATAGCTGGTTCTCACAACGGTCCCTTGAATCGAGATTGTACACCTGCACAGTATCGAGCTGATCTCCAAGATTCCCAACGTAAATAAAATAAACTTATGGTACAGTAGTAGTTGGATTGAGACCAAATCCCGGTGGATTTAGATTCTCCACCACTGAATATGTTGAACTCTATTCTTCTGCGAACAATTTGCCAGCCACTCAGGCCATTCCTTGACATTCCTACTTTCCATACGCACCCCTTCTTCAAATGGGGACCTATATATGAGTAGAATGAATTAAGAGACCCATTTTTTATGGAATATTCCAGAATAATTTGAATCAAGAGGCGCTTTTTAACGTCTCTTTTTCCTGCTAGGTTGGGTACAATGATTAGAGCTCATTCTCTGACTTTGTAGTCAGCCATTGCCAGAACCAATCAAGGTGTTATTCCGAACTCGAAACCCTCTTGAGTCATTCAAATTCAGGGAATACCTTACCTGTAGCCTATTCAGTTAGTAAAGAATTCCTCTTGTCCATCGCTATCTCCTATGTTAATTGATTCCTTTCATCCATTGGGGCGGCACGTCCACTCCTTGATGCTAGGGGGGTGTTAGTCATTCTACAAATATATGAAACAAAGACCCACAGGCATACCTCTGTTCACATCTCCGGGGTCCATTGGTTTCACTATGCAATAGCTGTCCATGGTATAAAGTACCGTTACCTCCCTAAAAGATTGTTTTGAATGACATCAACTCGCCGACCTTAACAGCACCCACGTTTCTATCTTATACATTTCTAAGCTCCCCGTCCTACCATGCGTGTTATTCTTCTTGCTGTTACCTTCCTCGCTGGCGTTATGGCCGGCCCAGTGCAACGCCGTGAAGACGAATACAAACCCTGTTCTAACGAGTTGGCACCACAGCAACTATGCTGCAAGGATGCCCTTTTTGGATTATCTGCTATCGATTGCGAGAAAAATGATGAGTCTACCTTGGAGGGTTTCAAAAAGTCCTGCATCGGCATCCCACAATGTTGCCTGAAGACCATCGTATGAGAATCCAAAATATAATATGCGCATCCTGGCTGCTGACATAGAAGTGCTACAGGGTAGCGTGGCCGTTAGTTGCGAGGACCCCAAATAGAGTGACGGTCGCTCCCTCTAGATTATTTGTCCCCTTTAGAAAGCTATGCGCTTTTGTACTCCCAGAGATAATATAGTACTTTTGTTACTTCTGGCCGCATATTTATGAATACTTCATTTGGCTGGCTTTTTGATAGCTTTTCTTCTTGAGACTGTCTGTATACTTATACATTCTACTAAATGAAAAACCCAGAAAATCCTCACAGGAGAGTCGATCGAGCACCGCCGTTTATAAATCGTTTGTATCTGTATATAATAGACTACAATGATGGTTATCTGTGTCCTGGCCTTGATTAGGATACCATGACTTGCCACGGCTTGGAATTCAGAAAGCGCATGTCTAGGCTCATGTTCCTGAGAAGGGAACCGGAGCTGGATCACACCCGTAGTTTAATCTGTCGATAAAAGGCCGTGATCAACTGAATGAAGAGAAGTATGCGTGACTGGGGGGCTCTTAGTAATAATGGTAGCAACAAGTGGTCGGTTACAGTATCGTGAAAGCTCTCTTTCAGTCTACATTTCGTTGGGTACACTCCGACGGCAAAAACTAATATATATCGACCGCCATAAAGAACAAGGTTTGTTTAAAATAAGGACCTCCTGTATTAACGCAATACTGAAGGCTTCCAGCGACCAATGCTTTCGGTAGTTGGCTACCAGGATATAAAGGAAGAATAAAGACACGGCTAAACGAGTAAAAGGACCAAGGTAGTGTGAAATAAATGACGTGGTGTTCCTCACGATGCCAATTGGCGCCTGACTATTGCGCTTTTGCTCGCCTTTGTCTGCGTTGTTCGGTTTTCTGGCGTCAGATGACCACCCTCTCGGCTGGTATACCAAATATTAGGGGATAGGCCGCTTCGTTTTCTTTGTATTGTGGACGAATGGCTATTCCCTAGTAGTATACGTAAAACAAAAATATTCTAAAAGTATACATGTAACCTTGGTAAACATCTTATTATAATATGGCCAGTGGTGGTTGAGATCAAATAAAGATTGATTAATACGGGATACAGAGGTGACCATCTCGTTTACATGGCCATCTCGCTGCCTCGTTACGTTAACTACAAAGACCCATGTAAGAAAGCACAGTATACGCGTTACTATTGATACTGGGTTTGCGTAGGGACGACACGCTCCCCTATATTATAGGATACTGTCATCCTCTGCGTTAGAAACTATGGCTATCCACCACCAGATTATCAGCCCCCTCCACCCTAACCTAGCACGATGGAGGGACAACTAGAATATATATCACTAGTATGGAAATACGTCTCCGTTAATTTATCCAGGCTTGTCCTCGCAGTAAAGTATTTCCATACTTGCAATTACTGTCGCTTGACACGCACCTAGTCCAGGACCTAGGTAAGAGCTTGTTCGCATTAAACCTAGTCTATAAGAAGATGCAGTTCGAGAAATTGGCGTGGAAGGCGCTGTTGACTAGAGGTGGTGTGAAATTTGAGATACGATTATGTCTATGGCACTCAATATTAAGACTTAGGGATCACTGGGACAACTTCGTACTCCTTTGAAACCCCCGAAAGCCACCACTCATCTATTGCAGCCCTATCTATCTATCCTAAGCTCTTGGCAGCGACCTCAAGCAAGTTGTCCTGGCCCAGAGTGTTCTGCGTGTAACGTGCGTTGTACTTAACCACCTTCTTGACCTTATTGTAGTCGTGGACGCTAAGAGACATGGGCTTGGGGCTTATATACCAGGCAACGTGCTCCGAGCAAGGGGGTGTAGTCAGGGAGCCAGAGTACTGATATATATTGTGATCGGATATATGCTGCATCAGAGTCGAGAAATCCAGCGAGCCAGTGTGGGTGGAGGTGCCAGGCTCCTTAATGTCAGAGACATGGAGAAAAACCTCAGCGAAGGGGAGGTCGGTATAGTCTGACGTAAGCTCGAAGAGAAAGCCGACAACAGAAATTCTTTTATCTACCACGGGTGTTACTAGGGGTGGTATCTTGTATTATAGTATGGTAAGAGCTTACCAGAACTTTTAAAAACAAAGTGCGCCTCCATAGGATAATGTTCGTCATCTATACGGTGCTCGCTGGGGGTATGAAAGTGGAACTGGGTTAAGAAGAAATCTGTATCTTGTACAGTAATCTTTCCGTTCTTCAGAGGCACCTCGATGGTAGATCCTAGGTTCTCAAACTCCGCTTTATCGGTCTCAGAAATGTCGAAATTAAGAGAGCTGCCACTAGCTACTTGGAACTCCTCAGTGTCAATGACAATAGGAGACTGGTGCTTGCCCTTAGCACAATCAGAGTTGGCCTCGGGGTCAAGGCCATACCAGTTAAGGGGGCCGCCAGTCGCTGTGTAATTGAAGGTGCTAACCTTGACACCATCAGAACGACGGGCATGGTGGATACAAGCCGAGGTGGCGACAGCCAGGGAAAGAACGGTAGCTGTGAGCTTCATAATAGAATGGAGATACTAAGGAGATGATCAGGAAATGATTGACAAAGGTTGTACAACCAACAATAACTCTGAAATAGAGCGAGGTATGGCCTTTTAAATCTACGCAACCCTCGAGTCATGAATTCTTTGTTGATCCTAGTGAGCATGCTAGCCATCGGCAATGCAAGCTGACACAGTATAGATCCATTTAACGGGAGCCGAAGGCCCTTGGAATCCTGGACCGACCTACGTAGCAGCTCTCTGATCCCTTGGCTCCTTACAGCCGCATGGGTTGATATTCGCGCGGACGGCGAGTCACACTAAAAAAGGACCGGAATTTGGCATTTATAGGTCGACAGACGGCGATTTAAGTGAGTCTAAAACATTTCACGCATATGTATTAGGTAAATCTCTGAAGGTAATTGACAGACCCTCTAGCCAAGGATTGGCCCTCATAACTCGTAATAAGGGAAGGGAGAATAGGTTCGGTAGATCCAATAATTCCTTTATTTGCATCTCGATACCTGCGAAGGTATAGCATGATTATAACTAGAGGATGGATATTGGCGTGAAGTCAACGGGAGGGCAGTATGTGTATGCCAACACCAACGCAAATACTTTATAGCTACTTTCATCATGGATACAGTAGGGGGGGACACCCTAGGTGGGCACTTCTCCCATGGAGAAAAAGGCGGGCTGGCTGAGGGTCTCTTTGGTATGTAGATCTGATTAATATCCATTCTGTACTCCGGAGATTTCATATTTTAACTGGGACCAGTCAGCTACAGTTAAGCCTCCCCAATACAGTTTCGTAGGACTTAGCATGCAGCCCTTATGCAAGGGATAGCCCGAGTGTCCCTTTCCATTAGGTGCAAAACAGGGGGTGTCTGAGAATGAATTCTGAGACGCAATTATAATTATGTCAAAACTTACCCTTTACTGTTTAAGCGGGGTTTTAAGGGAGCCCTGATCGGACCCCTTCGGCTGCCCTTATTCGGAAAGTCTCGGTAATCTGCATTCTTTGGACTGGTAGTCTCATTACACTCAAAATAGGCAAATAATACAGAAGATCTACATTACTGTCTCCTGAACTGCGTCTGTTTATTCTAAACCACTGTGTAGCAGTCACGACGAGTGTAATTCTTTCACTGAATCGGAAACGGATACGCTTGCTGATTGACTTTAATCGTGAATATAGACGCGACGGTGGATGTTGTTCACGATATCGTTTGCGTATATACTTCCGTCTCCTACACCATATAATATGTCTCTTTTGACACGGTTCTTTGGGTTTTTCCAGACAACGCAAACCCGCCACAATTGGCCGTCACCGGCAGACCCAAAACAGGCCGCAGATAAGGTAAATATAGAGTTATATCTGAACCTTTTTTTTTTCTTTACAAAAAGCAGCGATCCCTCTAGGCTTATGCCTGTTGCGTCGATATCCGTACCTGCCTGGCGTCTCTCGACGATGCCCAGTAGGATAAAGTTTTGTGTCGTTGTTTGGACCTTTGATTCGGTTTTGTGGACATCCTAATTGAAGCGGGCTGTGCTAAGAGTTATACTGAGTATAGATATAATAGCGGAGCTCGTGGAAACTTAACTATTGATAGTTCGTTAGAAGCGTCGATAGTACTATCTTTTCCCGTATTTTTATGGAGATCTCAGTTCGAGAGTGTGGCAAGGCAGTATTGGATCCTACAGAGACCCCACATATATCATATACACTATTTTGGTGTAGGTCTTTTGGAGAACAGAAACCTTGATAGAAGAGACACCATCCTGTTCCACAGAATGGCTGTAAGGCTCCTGAGAGTGAACTGACAAGCTCGCAAGTATGGGCACCCTACTCCTGCGATCTGTCAAACCATTCGCAGGAACAGACATCTCATTCCTAGTAACGTAATGCCCCTTTATGGGAGCATTCGGTATCGACGTAGTAGTTGGTAGGAGTCGTAAAACCCACGTGAGGATTGACCATGCCTCAGTTAGATGTATGTTTCGGCCTCAGCTTATTGAGGTCGTCGGCGGACGGCCTGAAGGACAGGTTTCGACGTGCTCAATTAGTTGAGGGTACCGATCACGCACAGAAACGCCGGGTCCAATGTTGAACATTACACGTTAATAGACTAAAAAGCCGGCGGATATTGCCACTCGAGGCTCCAGCAAGACCAACCGACAGGTTTTCCCTTTCGAAAATTGGCATCTAACCAGAAATAGGCCAGAAAATTCACCCAATCATCCAAGCAGCACAAAGAAGTAAAGTATATCGCCATCGAGCGAGGGAGGGATGACATTAGAAGAAGGGCCCATCAATGTAGCAGATATGCAGGGCTAATGCTTTCCTAGGCCATCCGACTGAGGGACTCAGTCGCGTGTACACATTCTTGGCTGACCAGAAGGGTTATTGATCCTAAGGCGCTGTTGGTGGTGGCTTGTGATCGTCCGGAGCGCTAATCTATAACAGGAAAAGCGCTACTTTCCCCCACAGCGCCCGATGACTTCGAACTTCATCGGCCGAAATGGTAAACGACGAACAGAGGACTGAAGACATACAGTATTATTCAAAGCATGATCTCGATTGTGTACTGTTTACTCTAAGATAGCTTTGGTTGTAAAGCTCTCTCGTAATTATAATGCGCCTGTCTTTTGACTTTGCTCTGGCACAGGCTTTGGGAATTCCCTGACGAAGCGGAACATTGACTGATACTTTAACAGACATAGAGAACAATATCATGTAGGCAGGAGTATCCAAGAAAAAAGCCACAGGAAAGATCAAAAGTCACAGTATCTTCAGTCTAACTCCCTGTATCATGTAGTCATTGATTAAGCAATGCAGCCCTTGCGGTTCCGGGCAGCGCAATAGGATATATAAGTCTTTAAGATGATCACGATCCCTAGGGTCCGTATATTACCCGGAGAATACCTTCTTATAATAAAAATAAAACGGCTCACATTGACGGCTTACCAGAAGCTCGGACACCAATACTTAGATTCCTCTTGCTCTCTCGAGAACAGAACCGTAGAAAAATTTATTAAAGTATTTGTAGCAGTAAGTATAGCTATAGGATAATACCAGATCTACTACCTTACGATAGCATATTTTGCACTTATAGTATTCTTCCAGGGACTAATCTATACCTTTTTAGTAATACAATATTCTGAGAGTAAGTCGTTCCTTACCGTCCGGTATAAGCTTAGTCTGGGCCGGGCTTACCGGTAAGCTATTAATAAGCTTAGCTACATCGCTCACCGCCATAGAGACCGCATTAAGATCGATCGGTTCTCTAACTATCATTATTTTATTATCTCTGGTAGGAGGAGTACTGCAACAAACTAATACTGTCGCTAAGGCGGTACAAATAATAAGAATAGACACCAGTATCGATTTCTAGATTACTAAGAGTATTAACGTCAATTAGGTTCTCTAAGAGGTGTCAGTATACATAATAAGGTAACTAAAGAACTGCACCTTACCAGTACTTAACCCAGGAAGAGAATATAGTAAAATTAGTAATTCTCCGATATCCTTAGAGACTGAATAGTAACTACGGAGCAGAGCCTAAACTTCTACAAAAATAGGATTAGTAAGACTGAAAGACTGGGGCTAGGGCGTAAGCTAAATATAGATAGGAATAAAGAGAGACATAACAATAGTACGAGAGTACTAAGAGATTCTTGAGCCTAAGAGAGGTATGTTAGGATAAAGAACAGGCTAACTGCACCCGGGACTCTGAAGGGATATTTATACCTGCCGTCCTCTCTATTCTACGCGAGGCTGATCCAAAATCCATATCGTCTTTACCTTACTTGAAGCATACCATGGCAGCAGAATATGCCTGGCCGGATCACTGGTTATTATACATCAATTAATTATGGCTGGTAGACAGCAATCAAAACAGTACTCCTCGCTAGTCAATATAACTGAGAGATAAGTTCTGCCTTATATTATAAATGGGTAGCCTTCATTCTCGAGACACCTATATCCAACTAGCCGGAGGTCCGCAGCCTGCGTATATACACTCAACTCTAATCACTCTTGGATATCTTTCAGACTGACAAAAGATACTAGTATCGTCGTTCCAGAGAGCGTTAACATCAATCGGGTTCTCTAAGGAGTGTCAGTATAGCATACTAGGATAACTGCAGAGCTGCCGCTTATCAAGAATTAAGCTAGTAAGAGAATACGGCAAAGTCCGCAACCCTCCGATATCTTTAGGAATTTGACAGTAGTCGTAAAGCGGTGTCTAAACTTCTATAGGAATACTAGCTATCCTTTCTATTCTCTGCAAGGCTGTACCAGAATCTATGTCGACTTTATCTTATCTGAAGTATATAACGGTAGCAATATATGCCTATCTGGCTTATTTGTTTATTGCGCTCTAATTTGAGCCTATAAAGGGCGAGTTACAGTAGGGCGGCGCTTTCCTACTCGCTACTATAGGCACCTATAACGTAGAAATGCTATCTTATCCTAAAAATAGAACTATATTGTAGCCGTCAGGAGGCCTGTGAGCTAACCGGTCGAAGAATCCTAAAGCTCGGTCTGGCGGCTCCAGCCTTATCCCAACAATGGCTGGTGGTGCTCAAGAACTCTTGTATGCCTTATCACTAAATCCGGACTGCCAGGCCAATGGATCACCATCCAGAGTCTAAGTTAAGGACATCTACACAACAGCGCAGGGCCTACCAGTAGCAATCCTCGTGGAGTGACACATAAAGATCGCTACCGCTATGTTGAGTCTGCCTAATACACTCTGCGCCACTATGGAATTATGTCAAACTTAGTATGGACCATTGGCCAGAGCCTCTTGGTGTGCGTCCATAACCGACGCATAGTCTCAGTGAGTTTCATTTCGATTGTCAGTTGCCACCGGCTCATGGAAGGCGATTAACGGAAAGACAGACAGGGCCGGCCTCAGGGATAATCTCAAGGGAGACAAGGTTCAGAATTTAAATGTAGAGAAGGTACTATAACTCAGCAGACAGAGTGGAACACGCTAATAGATCTAGGTACTCTTTCAATTAGTATTGTATTTCCTTACTTGAACGTGCTTCTACATACTATATAGATATAAGTAGAGGCGCGATGATCGTACCATCAGTTGATTGCATTCAAGGGAGCGTGATATAGAAACATAATATTAAAGTCATATTGGACACAGCAGGATGTTAAAACCGTGGGAGGCCATGGCCCCAGAGAGACCGGGTAATAAGTAGAGAGAGGCTCTCCACGGATCTACATGTCAGCGGAAAAATACTTTTACCAAGCCCCTACCGCTGACATTCGATGATAGGGAGAGTAACAAATAACATCGCTATAAGGTTTCTTGTCGGCCTCTTCCCTTGTTCGCGATAAAGATGAGTGGGAGCAGCTCTCCAGACTATAAGGCGCTTTTCCTCAAGGCAGAGAAGGAAAGGAAGTGGGCAGAGAAACGCCAAAGCCAGGCAGAGAAATGGGAGAGATAACAGAGAGAACGTAACTGACCGACGACTCTTCCAGAGTTCATCTGACATTGCCACGATTTCCTTTGGAGGCCACTCTGAGCGTAAACACCATCTCGCTCTACGACAGGCAAAATTCCTGCGCCTATCGGAAAATACTATCCTATATAACTACTTCCATAGACTAACTGTGAGGCTAAGCAGCGGAAAATTTACGAATCTATCTACCGTTACCTATAACTAACAGAAGAGGATACACCGCAGCTATTTACGTCTTTAGTAGAGCTAGAGGGGGTTAGACGACAATTTACGCGCCAACCAATTAGCAGCGAATAAGATCTTAAGACCTACGAGCGACTTACCGTTGAAGACTATATATATAAGATTATCGCGGAGTTATACAAAATACCAGAGGCTTACAAGGAGTTCCGGTTAGGCAACAGAATATAGTCCGATAATCACCCCAACGCACTAGACGACGATAATAAAGTCAATACCAGCTAACTATCAATCACAAAGTCTTCGAGACCGGATTAATTCTATATCTATTAAAGAGATAGTGACCGGCATTCCTTACTCACTACAGTCGAGTATAACCCCCCCCTATTAGCTCTCCGCTGCGATTCTGCAGTTAGGACTCCGGCTAATAGATTTTTAGTAAGAAGTGGTCTAACCCGATCATATTCCGACGGAGAAGCTAGAGAAATTAAGATATTACGCCGAGCGGCTAGTCAGATCAACCATCGTATAAGAATTTCATATAATAATCGAAGAGGATTTGGAGTATTTATATATAACGAATAGTCTGATAGACGTGCAGCTCTAGGTGCCCTACGACGACCCGTCGACCCTTTATTACCACCTAGGTAATCCCGGTATATACAGGATGGCGGGTGATGCTGGGCCTGTAATTCCTAGGACTCGAATTGAGAGGACGCTCTACCTCTATCTAATAAGTTTCCGCACGTTTCTCCGTGATTAGACGTGACGGAATACCGCCAAAGGCAACCTACCGAAATGGCGTACGAGCTATAATAGCGATCCCTCCCAGATCGTAGTGGTAGATTTACCTCAGGACCCAAACGTAGACGATACCAGCTCTAAATTTGCTAGTCCTAAGCAGTCGATCTCCGAATATCTCACATTATCGTCTCCCATTACTATCGGGCTTCGAGTAACTATACAAACGGCCGCTAGCTGCGCACCACCCTCCCATCCATCTCACCATAAAAGTTCTTCGGATTCCGAAGCCGAGCCTACCGCATCTATAGGATAGAAGCAGGGGTTCAGCCAGATTACATCGTCCCCTCTAACCCAACGGTCCGCACCGCGAGCAGATCACAAAGAGAGCTAAAGTAGGCAATCTCGCTCCTATAATACTCTATATTATATATAAAAGTACCTTCTTAGGTTACAGTAAGGCGGCGCGCTTAACCCTAAGTACCCTAATAAAGAGCTATATATATTTAGTAGAGGGGAGAACCGCTATCCGATTAGCGTAGCTAACTTAATGAAAAAGCTCAAGGCGCAGCTCGATTAGAACCTAGATTATAACTACACCCCTATCGGCCGTTATAGGTCCTCCGGCGCATTATTTAAGATTACTTATACTATTTTCGGATATACTAGTATCGGAAGGAAACAACGTCGACACTCTGGAGAGAAGTCTCGTACGAAGTAGACGTCTACCGGGTCCTTAAGTATACCTAAAGATCGGCTATTCCTATCTTCCTTAGAGCGATTAATTTAGCGTAAACTTACTTCCTCTACAGCGCGGGAAGGATCCTGTTAAACCCTGGGATCTGCCTAAGCTGCGCTGGTTGCTAGCGTGAGTGTTCGAGTTCGGGTGAACAGAATCCACTGTTCCTAAGACGGGTGATACTTATCCTAAGAGCTATAAGGCTCCTGTGAACTAACTGGTCGATCGTAGAAACAAGTAACTGACTAATACAGCAAAGGTGGAAGCAGGGCCAAGTAGATACGTATATCTACTTGTAATAAGAGTGTGGACGAATCGTACTAGCAATAAAACTTATAGTTATCAAAGACAGTGTTATTGAACGCGAGGAGTAGAACTATTCTAAGTACATGAATGAGTGTCCTTTTATACCCTAGAACTCCAGGTGGTGGTAGCTGTGGTAGCGCGGTATATGGTAGCGTGGTAGCTGAGAGTATACCCGTATACCATCTACCCGTATACCAGTGTTAGTCACGTGGGGCTAGGCAATTAGTTGTAGTACCTGGGTGGTTGTGTTTAACCGGTGCTGTAATTACCCAGGTTCTGATATAACTAAGTAGGTCCGGTTCATTGGTGATGACCGGGCATCTCCTCCCTGCGGGGTATCGGTTAGTTGAAGCTTGCCCAGGATTATTCCTGGTCATCTTTCATCACATAATTGACCGTTGCTGGTGCCGTAATAGATCCGTTATATATTTCTTAAAGGCTATGGTAGCGAGAGCGTAGGCCATAATACTTCGGACAGAACTATCTGGTATACAATTTCTCGGTCGGTAAAGGAGATCCGTCGTTTCGGCGTTATCTACTATAATCTTCGTCCGGACAATATCTTGTAGAATACTGAGCTCCGGCGAGCTCTAATCATTGTTTTTTATCTATGCAACTTGGACTATCGACCGCTGCATAAACCCCCGGGCGCTCTTAAACAATTACATTACTGTATGGTCCTGAAGAACGTTACTTCAAACGGGTGCGTGTAGTATAAGTAGATATCACTGGAGCTGGGACTTAAATAATAGGATAACGCGAGGTCAAGCGGTGCTACATATAGGCTACATATAAACCAACGGCAATTGCTAGGCGGTTACTGAAACTATAATTTTTTATTCGTGCCGGTACCTTAGGGCCCATTTATTAACGAACAAGTAAGATAGCTTAATTATTATATCTGCTCGGTACAAGGGTTATATCCATAACTACCCCTATACGTGGAAACCGTCTCCTTGTTTACTATTATGCGGTTAGCTCGCTAGCGGACACTCCCTCTCTACCAGCATATTTAGTAACCATATCGTGCTATTTTATCTCTCTCGGCGTTGGGTAACGTATTCGGTAAACAAGCGTTCCACGTAAGCGAGCGTTCCACCTCATCAGAATTCCGCGCGTTTTATTGCCTTACCAACTTCAACCACTAACCATGCCTCCAAAAGCGCGTCAAAATGCAAGAGATTCAATTGAGAAAGAAGGAAGAGTCCTACTTGCAATATCAGCTATTCAAAAGTAAGAAATTCAGTCAATTCGTGAGGCTGTACGTGTCTTTAATGTCTCTCACATAATTTTACGTCGTTGACTTAATGGAATAACCTTACGTTTAGAAACACGCGCTAATGGCCATAAAATAACTCAAAATGAAGAAGAATCGCTTAAACACTGGATTTTATCGCTAATTTAGCGTGGAGCGCCTGTCCGACCGTCTTACGTATGAGATATGGCCAATATTCTTCTTGCTCAGCGCGGTACTACACCTATCCAAATAGTTGGAGAGAAATGGGTATATAACTTTACTAATCGACATGAAGAGCTAAAATTATGCTTTTATAGGCCAATAATGATCTAGAAGTGGTTTGATCGCGTACAAATTACTATAATGTAACATGGTATTGCATTAGAGGATATCTATAATTTCGATGAAACTGGCTTTGCTATAGGCCTAGTAGCCACTGCCAAAGTGATTACTAGAGCTGATTATTATGGAAAAGCATGTCTCGTATAGCCAGGCAACCGAGAATGAGTTATATCTATTGAGTGTGTGAGCTCTACTGGATGGGCGCTCCCGCTATGCATTATCTTTAAAGGCAAGATGCATATAGAGGGCTGGCTTGAAAATATAAAGCTTCTATATGGCTCACGCATTGAAGTTAGTCCTAATAGATAGACTACTGATAAAATTGGACTTCGCTGGCTTCGATATCTCTTTATTCCCGCTACTACTGGCCGTACGACTGGGAAATACCGGCTTCTAGTTCTTGATGGCCATGGCAGTTATCTCACGCCTCAGTTCGACCAATTATGCAGTGAGAATTATATTATTCCTATCTGCATGCCTGCTTATTCATCTCACCTCCTGCAGCCTTTAGATATAGGCTGTTTTGCGCCGCTAAAACACGCGTATACAGGCTTAGTGGAAAAGCTTATGCGTACAGGCGTTAATCATATTGATAAATTTGACTTTTTGGAGGCATTTCCTGCAGCCCGTAACATCGCTTTTAAAGCAGAAACTATCCGGAATAGCTTCGCAGCGGCTGGCTTAGTTCCATACAATCCTAAGAGGGTTCTTAGTAAGTTGAATATTCGACTGAAGACCCCTATACCACCAGGCAGTCGGTCAACCGATTCAGCGCCTAAAATACCATACAACGCCAGGCAGTTAGAAAAGCAGGTATCTACAGTGAGAAAGCTGCTTAAAGCGCGTTCCCAGAGCCCTATTCCTTCATTAGAAGCGCGATTAAATAAGCTTATAAAAGGTCATGAATTGCATCTTAATGAGCTTGTTCTTGCACGTGAAGAACTGCGTGATTTACGCGCTTCTAATAGGAAACAACGTCAAAAGCGGAAGCGCTCTACTACGCAGCGTCATATGCCTGAAGGCTATACTATTTAGGAAGGTTAGGAGGGATTCCAGCGTGAAAATGAGGCTTCTGAAGTGCTTGCAGACCTAGAGTCTTCTGCAGAACCGTCGCGTGTACGAGCGCCACCTCGCTGCAGTGATTGCCATATTCTAGGACATAGGCGATTGCAATGTCCTAA
>NW_027395603.1:0-15145 GCF_047715705.1 Aspergillus ambiguus | reverse complement strand
AAAATAATATTTGGGCCATTCCACGTAGAAATTCTGGTCGAATAGGAAATCCTCGTACATCTGCGTCTAATAATCGCTTAAGTAGTAATTCTTCTTCGAATTCAGTAAGTTTATGGCCATTAGCGCGTCTTTCCGATCGTGATTTTGAGCCATTAAGCCGATCGCGTAGAGTATTTTCAGGGACTGTAAAGACCTGCGCAGCGCGTAATATTGACTTAATTTGACCTCCCTGGTAGGCCGAAATAGCCATCTGAATCCTTGATTCTTTAGAAAGAGGCATACTAGATTATGGTGGCGAGAAAAAGACGCGTTGAACGAAGAGAAGAGATTCTGGTTGAAAATCCGCGGTTCGGTGGTATCCGCGGTTCGGTGGTTGATTACGTTACTCTGTAGATCGGTTAGATAAGCCAAGGCGGCCCCGACCTCAACTGCACTTGACTTACTCCATCTTCTTTACGCGACCGTTGCTACCTCAAGACTTTCCAACGCCACCTGTTTCCTCTTCAATTGGTCTCGGACAGGAATTACCTACATCACGTCGCAGCCTAGATGAACGAGAATCAAGCCGTCCAATACCTGGAGTCGCTAATCGGCCAGACTCTTCGGATTCATGCAAGTGACACGCGCATTTTCGTGGGCACCTTCAAGTGTACGGATACGGTAGGTGGGATGCTCTCCTTCAAACCCAAAACAAAGAAGATTCAGGCAAATACGAGACCAACGCTGACCTGTGATCGAATCCAAGGCGCGAAACATCATTCTCGGAAGCACATACGAGTATCGCTATCCTACACCGGCAGTAGTTCGTGATGCTGTGGCAGACACCGAGAAAGACATCAAGTCTGCGGTGGCTCCACCGAACGTCCAAGTGAATATGACCAGCCGCTTCATTGGCCTGGTGGTGATCCCAGGCCAACATATCACGAAAATCGAACTAGAAGAGACCCCACAGCAAACCCAGATACGCGAGGTGCTCAGGAAACCATAAGAGGGGTAATTGCGTTTATGAGTATGACTCCTGCGCTGCTATCATCTGACAACGGAGGAATGCGACGAGGGTAGGGCTGATAGTGGGGGGAGAGATGGGATTCCAAAGAGGCGGTCAAATCAACCCATGCAGGCACGACGAAGCAATCCTGGCCACGGCGCCCTTGACTGGATCTGGGAAACTTTTACCAATACGGCGTTGCAAAGCCGATGTGCCAAGATTTGGACACAAGATGTACAACCAAGCGTTTCCCACCATAACGTGGTTAGGAGAAATATTGTTGGTCCTTGGCGCAGGTGGTAGGCTTGGCGATAGCCGCCACAGTCATATCTATCCCCAGCTGTTTACCGGAGCATCTACCTTAGATCGGGCCATATTCGACCTCGGGAGAGTGGGTGAAGGTCTATCTGTGTGTCTGGGTTACGATGGTGAAATATCTCGTGGTCTTCTGTGTGAAGAAGGGAAGAATGTCGGTGGTGGGGGAAGAGCCAAGACAGGAAGCGAAAGGCCGATGGAGGCATATGATTACCCTTGCCTTGGCCGAGAGTGATTCAAGAGGTCGGGTGCATTCGGAGTCCCATGAGGCTGATGGGCAAGGAGATGTATGCGAGTGGCTTTGCAGACCGAATTGAAATCTTTACTACGTACAGATGAAGTGCAGTAGTACATAGTTGTTGGGGAGAGACGAGGGAGTCCGTGCTGCGTGAGATGGGTCGGGAATTGCTTGGACAAGAGCGGAGACGTAGGTTTCCTTTCCGTTGCTCCTTAGGGTGTTTCGCCTCTCTTCTGGTACAAGGGGTGGGGGGATGCTGTCTAGAAAGCTGCTATAAATACCTATCTACTACGGACTTCCGTAAATATTCCGGACAATCATGAATCATCAACCTGTGGTGTAGTTTAAGGCACCCGCATAAATTCGTCTTAGTCAGCCCTCCGCCCCGCCGCCTCAGGCTTCCGTGTCCGGGCCGACTAGATGATCCGGACCAGTTATCAGCGGGCCTGCAGAGGATCCAGACCAGAACGGGAGGCGAGAACATCACCGTGAGTTCGAACTAGGTAGACCTCTCTTCTCTTTCTCCTCCACTTCCTCCTGCTCCTCCTCCTTCTCCTCCTCTTCCTCTTCAGACTGATCACGTTCGCCTCCGTCAATCATCTATCCTTCCCCCCTCTTCGTTTTCTCCTGAAACATCCTCCCTCCACTCCGGGTGAGTCCTGCAGCTTCTCCATGCTTTCCCTCTCCATAATGACGCATTCTCCCCCTCCTCTCTCCTCCACCGCGTGAACTGAACTCCCTCCCCATTCGACCAGGGGACGGCATATTGAACTTCTCCTTGTGTCCAGTCTACCTCTGCTTTCGTCTCTTCCTCACTCCGCAACTCCCTCGTCCTTCCCTCTCCATTCTTCGATTCCCGGATGCCGTATGCGTGTCCATCGTTGCCTCTTTTGACCCTCGCTCTAACCGTCATACCACAGGAGCTTTTTTTCGGCGAATCGGAACCTCCACCTTCCGATCTGCTAAGCTAGCTCTCTTCAGGGTTGGCGTCGCGTCAATCAGGTCCTCCTTCTCCTCTCATCCCGTCATCCTCGGTCGGCTTCTTCAGCTCATCGTCGTGTTAAATCTCTCCGACCGACTCGTTCGCTCTTCCATCGGAATAAACCACATCTGGGGCTGGTTCCCTGATCCACCTCAGTCAAGGAAGCTTGTGAGGACTGTTTCCGTCGTAACCCGGCTGTCCCCTCGCCTTCACGACAAGAAGTCTACCTCTTCCCCTCTACCGCCCGCCGTTGACGTCGGATCTTGCCTTCTTATACCCTCTGCTCGCTTGGGCCCTGTTCAAAGCCACATAGCAGCCAAGACGGCTACCTGCATTCCATCACCGCCCTGATAGCTGTTGGGTCTGTTTAACTTCTCATCCCCGAGCTTGGCAGATATTCCCGCCTTGCAGCAATGGGCCAGTCGCATTCCAAGGGCAACTCTGGCCCTGGCGACTCGTTACAATCATATCCGTCCTTTTCTCGTTCCGATACCAAAGAATCGCTTCGCTCCATCCGCGGCTCCATCCGCTCAAAGATCCGTAGCAGCGACAGCCCCCGGGCCTCCTTTTCAGGTCTTTCCCAGGATGACAAGTCCGATGCAGGCTCCGTCAAGTCGGTTGGGAGTAGACGCAGCTCCACCAACCTAAGCGCTCAGTCTCCCACCGCCGACGACTCTGCTTCGCGTCTGGACGCCCCGGAACCTCCACCTTCCCCTTCCCTATCAACCAGCTTGAAGAAAGGCCACAAAGATGTGAACGCCATGAAGCAAAGTGGCGAGGTCGACCACGTGTCGGATGTTCCGCCGACAGGAGGCGCTCCTCCCGGCTCAACGGCTACTGTCGGGGAGTCGATCCTCATAAAGCGGGAAGGTCAGCTCAATCCCATCTTGGACTTCATCATGAATACCCCCATGGAAGCGTCTTCCTCTCCAGGAATGGGTATGGGTGCTCTGAAGTCCATTGACCTGGATGACATGATCACTCGTCTGTTGGATGCAGGCTATTCGACAAAGGTCACCAAGACTGTCTGCCTTAAGAATGCGGAGATCACGGCGATCTGCACCGCTGCTCGTGAGCTATTCCTCAAGCAGCCGGCCCTGCTCGAACTCTCAGCCCCGGTCAAGATCGTTGGAGATGTGCATGGTCAATACACGGACCTAATCCGATTGTTTGAGATGTGTGGCTTCCCTCCAGCTTCGAATTATCTGTTCCTCGGCGATTATGTCGATCGCGGCAAACAAAGCCTGGAAACAATTCTTCTGCTTCTGTGCTATAAGCTCAAATATCCGGAGAATTTCTTCCTCCTACGGGGCAACCATGAATGTGCCAACGTCACCCGCGTGTACGGGTTTTACGATGAATGTAAACGACGCTGCAACATTAAGATCTGGAAGACCTTCATTGACACCTTCAACTGCTTACCGATCGCCTCCATCGTAGCCGGCAAGATTTTCTGCGTTCATGGTGGACTCTCTCCCAGTCTCTCGCACATGGACGACATCCGTGGGATCGCGCGGCCGACCGATGTGCCGGACTACGGATTGCTAAATGACCTTCTCTGGAGCGATCCCGCAGATATGGAAGAGGACTGGGAGCCGAACGAGCGTGGTGTGAGCTACTGCTTCGGCAAGCAAGTGATCATGAATTTCCTGCAGCGCCATGATTTCGACTTGGTTTGCCGGGCGCACATGGTAGTGGAGGATGGGTACGAGTTCTATCAGGATCGCATTCTGGTCACCGTTTTTTCCGCTCCTAACGTAAGTGATCTCCATCTTACCGCTCCTTGCCAGGCCTGTTTGTGTTCTGGACTGACGGCTATTCAGTACTGCGGTGAGTTCGATAATTGGGGTGCCATCATGTCCGTTTCTGGTGAATTGCTCTGTAGTTTTGAACTACTGAAGCCGTTGGATTCCACGGCCCTCAAGAACCATATTAAGAAGGGCCGGAAAGAACGTAGCAGCATGTTGAGCAGTCCTGTAAGTGTCTCCCTTGCTTCCTCTATCTCTTGCCAAGAACAGCTATTCGGCAGTGTAACAACGCCGAGACCATTGTGTCTTCTTCCATGTCTCCCTCTACTGGCCGGCCCGATTTCAATTCGCTGACAAGTTACAGCCTGCCACTGTCTCAGCTCAAAGCTACTAGACTTCCCGGTGATGATTACGTGCCAAGCAATCGATACCCGCCATATGCCACCGCCGAAGTGATCTGGGCCGCTGGGCCCAGGTTGATCGCGCATCCGCTCAGTCTTGAATAACAATCCGGTCTATAGCCATATTCAGTTGGGCCGGAATTCAATGAGTGTCCATGCAGACCATTGACCTGGCATTCGCGCCCAGCAGGTGCATATCCTCGGATACCAATTTCTGGCATCCTTGCGCCGACTCTCAGCTGGCGGCCCGTCGAAGTCTCCCGATATGGAACGTGACATATCACTGTCCAGCTCAAGGATTTGCCACAATTTACCAGTGTGATAGTCGTATGCATACACTCAAGTCACTGTCTTCCGTCCCGGGAAGGGCATATAGACTTGTCAGTGGCCCTGCTTTCACCATCTGGTTTCATCTATATGCATATGTGTATTGGAAGAAGACGTCAAGGACAGTTTCACTCATGACCTGTGAACGTTGCAAGTTTGAGAAGCAAGCAATATCCTCTCCACTTTCATGAACGCTGGTTATAGGTTTTTGATTTTTCCCCTTGTTATTATGTCAAAGGGACTTTGTCACCGCGCTTTATGAAATATGCATTTGTGTTTTTGTTTTCTGTCCTTACACTCTTAACATACCTGGTGGGAATTGCCTAAGACTCATTCTACTCCCTGGCAGTTCTGTATGTAATACAGGCCAGTCCGACAGCACCTCAACTAGAGACTTCAGGGAACTATAAATGGCGTTCAGTTGCAGTAAACGTGTACGACTGGCAGATACTTGTACCATTTCTAATATATCCTATAATTTACTTGTTGACCATAGTAAGTCCATACCTGTTGGCGAAATGCTGAGATAGCAAAGGCCGATGGCTCGAGATGAGAGCTGCCCCGTTTCTCGTATTGGAAAGGGAGACAAGTACCTAGTAGCTTGGAGTGACAGTTAGGGGCACGAGTTTGAGCCTCTCAACGAATATTTGTTCTACATTGTCTGCAAGGTACAGTCCAATACAGGTATACGAGAAACAGCTCCAAGAATAACTTTTCTTTACATCTATATTACCGGGAAAGCCTATCCTGGTCACCGGAAGGGACAAATATAGAAACAAAAATCTGTACACATCCTCATAAAACAAACCTCGCATACCGGACACACGGGATATGGGGACGACAGACAGCTCTGAAGGCACAACCCACTAGCCCGTAATAGCTGTTATCCTGAATCTAAAGACACCTAGGGCGCCTGGACATCTATTCATAATCCCGAACGTAACGACCCGGCAGTTCCACATCCCACATGGGTCTTTCCACGATCGCTACTTCGAGGCTGCTTTGCTGCCCGTCGTCCGAATCGGAAGTGAGCGGGACAATTCCGAGAATGTCACGGTACTTGTACGTGTGCCACCACCGGCGAGAAAGCTGAGCCTTATCTCCATCCTGAACCAGTTGTTTCTGGGATAGGGCGTCGTGGGTGTCATCAGCCGTACTATTTAGACGTAGAGACCGGCGTTTGTGCGGGGTATGGACTTCCGTGCCCTTATCATCTCTCCTTAGTCGTGCTAAGGTGGTTTCATGACTGTCGGTGTAGGCATCATCATTTTCGTAGTCCTCGTCTTCGTCATCCCGTCCGCGTATAGATGGCCTATCGAGAGACACCCACTCGCCCTGAGACTCGTCGTGTCCTTCGATTTTACGAACCTTTGCACCAAGTGAGACGTCCGACTTGGCCAGTGGGATCCTATCACCGGCGCCGGTATTGGGCTTCTTTCGCTCATTCTCTTCGTCTTCAAACGGATCGCGCTTGCGCTTCGAGGGCTTCTTCGAAGATGGCAATGAAGCATCTTCATGAGTGTCCGCGGACGCAGTCAACTCTTCGGAAGACGGAAAGTCCTGGTTAAGATCAAACATCCACAGCCACGAAGTCCCATACAGCCACAGACGTTCCCGGGTTTCTGTCAGATCCCATAGACAGCCCATCGCACGGTCCTTCACGCCCCTAAACGCAGCAGGTAGGAATGCCTTGGGATTCCTTTTCGACCAGTCGGAAAGCCTGCCTTCAATGGCCTCAAACTCCACCAATTGATGTTCGCTTGTGAGAGCCATCAGTCGGCTTTCGGTCTTCGAAGTTTGGTGATCAGTCTCGTCTAGTAGCTTCTTGCTAGCCTTGTTTTCAGGTCGGAATGATAAAAAGACTATGCCGGACTTGAGGCGCGAAATGGGCGAGTCTGCCGCAGCGAGACGCCAACACTCCCCTTCGTCTGTCGATTCCTCGACACCGTCGGAAGAATCATCGTCGGAGCCCGCATCATTATCAGAATTCGTAGCAGCCTTGGAAGGTATTCTAGCATCTCCCAAAATCCAAGTGTCGACACAGCCAGAGATGTCGCCAACCGCAAGAATTTTGCTATTTTCCGAAAATACGGCACATCGAACGGTCTTCTCATAACCGCCGAGGGTACCGTGAGACGCCTTTTCAAATCGTGAGTGGCGCGACGGCCTCTTGACTTCAATGAGCTTCGAGAGGACCTGGGGTTTCTCCTGCGAGGACGAAGCGGGCTGGATCCGAGCCAAATAGATACCACTATTAGGACGGACAATGCAGATCCACCGGTTATCTGGGGAGATCGTCACAACCCGAGCCCCATCATCAGAGAGTGCTTCAGGAGCGTCGAGTTTTTGGATGCGCAGCGCTCCTTTCTCGTCACCCTTGCGCCGACGAACAGAAAATACCTTAACATTGGAGATTGTAGCAACAACGAGTATTTTGCCGTCGGAGGAAAGCATCGCAGACGTAATATTCTCTTCACCCTAGTGAGACCATTTCGTTAGAGTGACTTTTCCTTTCTATAAATTGTATGAGCTTACTTGAATCAAGACCTTCCCGACAAGTCGGTGTCTCTGGCCATCTGGATTCTCATGAACAGATGCTGGACCACGAGATACGCGCCAAATGCTGGCCTCTCTATCCCAGAAGCTCATAACCAATCGAGATGACGGAGAAGAAGTAAGTTGCGGTATTTGAGGCAATGTCGGGAGCTTCCGGTGGTGTTCTTTTCCGAATTCACGCAGAGGTAAGACAACCGGCGCAGCGTCAGGGCCTGAATGTTGTTAGCTCAAGTTAGCGATATGAATCAGGGTTGGATATGATATAAGGAAATCTCAAACGGACCTCCAGAAACAATAATGCTGATCTCCTTCGTTTCATAAACAGCAAAGGTCTTCACATCATGTGTGTGGTAACGCCGGTGCATCACTTCAGACCATCGGCTTCTCTTGTCGCCTTTCTCCGGTTCTTTCTTTCGGTAAACGACAGTCCGCTGGTCAGCGCCGCCACTGACAACCGTGTCCCCCGTAGCGCTGACAGCAATGTCAAGGGTATCTGCGAGATGGCCCTGTATCCGCTGGATGAGGGAATAATTCTTCGCATCCCAGAACCGGATTTCGCCCGCAGAGTCGCCAGAGACGATGGTGCCATCTGGGAGACACTTTACAGACCAAACAAGCAGCTCCTTAGTCCCCCCGGAGGGACCCTTGCCCAAGGATATCGTCCGTAAAAGCTGGCCACTCCGAATATCGAACAACCGGATAGAACTATCGGCATAACCCGCCACGATAGTGTTGCGATTCTGGAACGTAACGCTAAGGACTCTGGCCCTCTTCGTAGAAGGACGCATCAGACGCAGGAACTTCAAGTCGTCATCCGCCGTCGACAAGATGACGATGGATCCATCGGCGCATCCAGCTGCTATATGTTGACCGGTATACTCTCCCTCTGCAGGGGGCAGTAGTTTCCCATCCTTCCCTCGTTGTGTCGCCTGCCACCTGGGCTGTGCCGCCAAGCACCAAATTTCGCCATAGTTACCGCTCGAGTGGCGCAGCGGACGGCCGCGTTCAAGGTCCCATTCCGTTACCGCGGTGGAATATCCGATACTGAACAGACGTAGCCGTCCGGGCAGTTTGACACCATCAGGTCCAGTTTCCTGCGGATCAAGTGTCCATGTGAGACCTTCGATACTTCTATCTTTTCCACCCCGGAGGACCGTCTCCTGGAACCAAGCGCCGCGCATGGGGTTCCATATTTCGATATCACCGTTTGCGCGACCAATCGCCAACCGAAGGGTAGGAACGCCACGTCCAGCAACTTCTGCTGATGGAGGGTGGGAGAATGCAAGCGCATTAATCGCCTGGGGATTGTACGGCACGAAACGGCAGCGGTGGATGTCCATCGTGGATTGTGGCTATGGTCAAGATCGAATTTGGCGGAGTTGTCCAGAAAGGAAGAGGGAAAAAAAGAAATCAACAATGGCTGGCAGATATTCGAAAAGAAAAGACAAAGATCCACCTCGGCTCCAGAATTGAGCCGGTTACTGAACGAACATTCCGAAAAATGGAGGCTGAGAAAACGAATGATGGGATGCTTTGATCGCGAATCTGATGTTTCCGAGCTTTTTTTTTTTTGCCTTTTGGAGATACAATTTTTAGCGCCGCCGGCGACTCCACATTCGGATAGTCACGTGATTTAATGTTCTCTTCATAGTTCCGTAGTGCCGTTTTGCACAAGGATGCCATCATGCACTCAAGCATGATCTACTCACACGATGCAGTTTGTTAGGGCCTAAACACTCATTAGAGCTGTCTAGCGGTTCATCGGCTACGATAGCTATCCCTGGCGCAACCTGATGTTGGGCACCCGTCGACTCAGCTCGTGCCCGCAAGTTTTGGTGACGGGGTCTCATTGGTCGCGTGTTAGCCTGGATCATCATCCAGAATGAAAACTGAATGGGCTGAATGGTCTGGACCTGATAGGATGAAGAGACCCTCTGTCTGGTCAGCTCGCTTACAGGCGGACAGGCGGGGAATCCTGGCCTAACCCCGACAATAAATGGATCTGCTCAGAGATAGGCCTATTGCCCAAGCCCTGATGGAGCAATACTGCTCTCCGCCTCCCGCATGGCGAATATATAGACTACTCTACTTTAATATATGCTTGGTTTGAGTCATGTTCTTCGTCAAGGATTTCGAGTCTTTCCATCTTGACATAGTTGGTTTCCTAGCAATCTTAGGAGAAGGATCCGTCACATCGAACTACCAGGTTTCGACGTTGTCCAAGTTCATTCTCATACCACGTCTCCTTCCGGTCCCCCAAGCCTTCATTCGAACTTCAAGGCCCCTTCGACTGGAAACAATCCAAGGAGTAGCTGTTGGGGCCTACTCAGGAAATGTACGCACCTACATCAACCGCATCCCGCATGTTATACTTGGAGGGGACGAAGAGATGGGTCTTGATCCCGACTACACCGTTCGTAGGATATCGCTGAGAGCCAAGGATGAACCAACGCGCCCTGGTACAATGCAGGATGAGACCGCATTTCTCGTGAAAGCTCGAACTATCAGCTTGCTCTCATTCCTATCAGTTCTCGGTTGTGGAATGCCAGTTACCCTCCTGGCATTGTCAATATATTACGACGATGGATAGGCCCTCTTGGCCACCATCGTGCTCTCCTGTCTCTCTTCTGTTGTCGATCTTCCTTGCACATGGGAGATGAAATTCGGCGAACGCAAGGCTAGAAGAGATATCCCTAATTCAGACGTTATTGTCTTCTATTCCAACGGCGCGTTCCTCATAGTCAAATGCTCTGAGCAGATTGCAAGAGCGCTTTTCTTCACGCCCGAACGATGCAAGTATCTTCTCAATGATATGATGTATCAATCCCTTGCACTTTTAGGAACACTTCTTTTAATGTTTTGGGGTGATAGCCCTTGGAAACGCAAAATCACGCATGCAACTTGCCTTTGGCGTATCATATCTGGTGCTGAACGCTGCATATTGGGTCGTTTCTGCAGTCAAAGAAAGCTGGCACTGGGACTATTCAACCCTGGAGATCTCGCCCCCCGTAATCATTGAGAATAACTGCGACGGCCAGGGGGAGTTCGTCGGAAACTATACCAAGGCTCTCTGGGTTGCCATTCGAGAAACCCGAACCTCTCAGTGGGTTAGTAATTTCGCCGAAGACGCCAGTGGGGGCCAGAGCGTCCGAGAACAGCAGAGTGTGGGATGAGTGGTTGGTTGAAGCAGAGAAGGCAGCGAATGATGCCGACCCAGAAAACTGGGATTTTAATGATGCTCTTACTCGCTGTTTAAAGAAACACAAATCTCCCGTTACCCAGATTGCACCTGTCACTAGACGGGCTGAAAACGTGTGATCTGGGCAGTATATGTCTGCCCATTTAATCAAAGTGAAAGCTCCCCAGTAGTTGAGCAGCAGACTCAGCTTCAAGTTTCGGAGTCTTTCTGGAACGCAGTTTTCAAGCAATATCTTGAAACTTAGTATCAATGGTTTCTCTATGTTTGGAATGCACAGGTGTGTGAGAGGGCGTGGTACATAGGCAATCATTGATCTTTTCTCTATCATAGTGGTTTCGACTGTGTTTGAACAGGCCCCCAGTTGAATTTGACCCAATTAAGAGGTTATGTCCTCCAATATAAAGTTCGAAGATATGCTGTGTAGACCAGTGTCTGCTTCCCTGCTTTTCAATGTATATCTGGGTCCTTCCCTCGGAGGTAGCCTAATGGATGTAGAAGGCTATTTAAATAAAACGGCTATACGAATATAATTAATCTTTTAAATTAATTCGATCGAACCCTCTATTTGGATCACTTTTCTTCAGCACGAGTTATACTTCAGGCACCCCTTTAACTATGACTAGTCTGAATCTATGCACGGGACATCACCATATGCCAGTTCAAAGAAGATATTGTGGTAAAAGAATGTCTCACCACCTTCACATTCCCAAGTCTAGAATTCGCTCGCACCCCTCCCAAGGCGCCAAGAAACTCCGGGTGCACCAGCTAAGCCGTTAATCGTAGGTGCTCCCTCCGCTCCAATACGTTTACCTTCCTCTCTCTTGGCATTAGAGTAGCTGCGGGGTAAACACTCCATACGATACCCCAGATTCCAGGGTTTCTACTATTCTCCGCGGTGCTTGTCGGGTAAGTGACCCTTACATGCCTTGGTTAACTCGGTTATTGTGTGCTCTTAACTATGGGGATAAACAAGCGGTCTATGCAAGATAAAAGTACGAGTAGTGCCCAGAAGTACGGATACCTCCCATAAATCTGCCTGCAAGTTCAATTAGAACTATATGTTTTGTGCTCTAAGCAATTTTTCTTTCTCTAGAGTTGTTGACTCCAGGTCTTTCCTCCATCATGGCAACGCGGCCTACTCCTTTGGAGGAGAAGTCTCTTGAGACGCAACATCTTGAGTCAGTCCAGCTCGAAGAAGGCTCCTCTAAACCCAATACAAGGAGAGCTCCTGTATATGGCATTGATGAAGCTCACCAGAAAAGAGTGATGTATGTTTTAGCATTCCGAACTTTTGTGCGTTTACTAGAATTGACCATACACCACAGCCGACGAGTAGATTTTCGTCTTCTTCCTATCTTAGGTGTGATGTATTCCATTTCACTCATTGATCGCACCAATCTCGGTCTCGCTCTGGTTGCAGGGATGCAAGAAGATCTTGGATTAGATGTGGGAGCGAGGTACACCATCATTGTGATGGTATTTTTTGTGGCATACATGTGAGTCGCTCAAGGACCATTGTCATCGAAAATATTGAAGTATATCATCTTGTTAATTGGAATAAACAGTGTCTTCGAAATCCCAAGCGTTAGTGCCACACTTCTTCAAAGCCGTCACCTTGCCTAACCCCACCTATAGAATATTATTCTCCCGAAAGCCGGTGCTGCAAATTGGCTGGCATTCCTTGGGGCCAGCTTTGGGGCCATTCTAATTGGCATGGGATTTACGCAGAACTGGGAGACAATGGCAGTTTGCAGGACTCTGCTAGGGACGATGGAAGCTGGCTTCCTTCCTGGTAGGTTAACGTTGTCCTGAGAACTCAAACTATTCTCTTTTAATATCTCCCACACAGGATGCACTTATCTCATTACCTGCTGGTATACTCGATTTGAAGTGGGAAAGAGACTGGCTGGCTTCTGGCTTATGTCAGTGGTGCTTAACGCCTTCGCTGCCATATTTGCCTACGCGCTCACACTCTTGAAGGGCACACATGGTCTCAACGGGTGGAGATGTACGTTGATTTCCTCCTTACAAAGTCTATGTCTGCAGTGTTGGGCACTCGTTATTCTCCTTAGGAATTCTCCTGCCCTGCTCTTATATAAACTGACATTTTTTATATCCAGGGATTTTTATCGTCGAGGGTGCCATCACCTGTGGAGTGTGCATCTTCGGGTGGTTCATCATTATCGACTTCCCTACGAAAGCAGAGCGATTCCTAAAGCCCGAAGAAAAACAGTTCATCATTGATCGCATTAACTATGATCGCGGCGATGCTGAGGAAGACCCAATGACCGCTGCACGCATTCTTCACCATCTCAAAGACTGGAAGTTGTACTTCTGGGCCTTCAACCTCATGGCATCGACGCTCCCAGGATATGCTTACAGTTACTTCAAAACTATCGTTTTGAAGGAAGGTATGGGGTACAGCACTACAGACAGCCAGCTACTAAGTGCGCCGCCTTATATATTTGCGGCTGTCATAACCTATTTCTCTGGCTGGTTGACAGATAAATACCGGATCCGTGGCCCAATTATTGCTGTACATCAGCTCCTCACGTGTATCGGCATGATAATCATGGCGTACGGCGGGGCAAATGGGGCCAGGTATTTCGGAATCTTTCTGGGAGTTGGAGCATTGCAGTACTGCATCCCAGGTGTGCTAGCCTTTCAAGCAAACAATATCACTTCCCATTCGAAACGCGGAGTGGCATCTGCGACTTGCTTGATTGGGGGAGGTCTCGGTGGCATCATCGCCAGTGTGGCGTTCAAATCCAGCGAAAGCCCACAGTATACCACAGGAATATGGGTGACTTTTGGTGTATCCATGGTCAGCATTGTTCTGATAGCAATCATGGATATCTATTTCGTTAGGATGAACCGGAGAGCAAAGAAAGATGGCTTGCAGCTTGAAGAAATGGACGAGTGGTATTATACACTTTGACTTATTCTGCAAATGCATCGATAGCTATGTCTCCCAACATCCGCTCATGTTAAATTGTGGATTTTATGGGAGGGAGGGCAATTGGGCACACGTCAAGTTACGTTTAGCATATGTATGCCTTGTCTACCTGTATGCAGTTAAGATAAATCCGTGTTTGCTGATGAACTGCCAGTCCAAGCACTGGAACATATATTAGTGGCATCTTAGTTGGTTCTCGAATTAAAGATTTCGTGGTTGTTGGCAACCTACGTCTGCTACGTAACTCAAGCAGATATATTTATTCTGTACTGGTTAGTTTACAGTCATCCACCAGGTGGCCTGACCTACTTATTTATATTGTCATTGATTGAGTGGCATAGATGGAAGGCTCAATCACTGTTTTCCAATATCCAGACTAGAGAGGATGTAACAACAAATATGTGAGACCGTGATCTGAACCTTCCTGATTCATGAGTGTCAAATCAACGCAAGGTCAATGAACAAAAGCATCAGCCAACGGACTTTATTCGGGAGTAGATATATAATTCAAACTATCATTTATGGCGCGCACGTGGGATGACTATCGAAAATATACCAATGGATTATTAAGTATGTATAAGGACATGTATACGCAGTATGCAGGATAAGCGGGGCAATGCCATGCCAGTGGAAGGAGACATTGGAATCTGATTTTGCAATGAAAAGGGATAAGATAATGAAATTAGACGAGCCGTGTGGATTCATCGAATGCGTGAGAGCATCTGTTGTATCACTTCATTTATCGGACATCTGTGTCTGGTTGCCAACAGGCTAATCCTAATTCAAAGGACTGCCACGTCAGAGTATCCACGACCCACTGTCCAGATCACTGGAGAGTCCCTGTTATGATCCAATAGGCGCAAAAGTCTCGTCGTTGACAGGGGTCATCCATAGCGCAATCCACCAGCCAAGTGAGGGCCGATCGGTGTTACCCACTGTATCTTTTTCGAGCTTATGCATGGGGTTTGTGGAGGCTGAGTTTGAGGGGTAACTGGATTGTTGTACCAGACAGTGGTAAGAAGGGCGCGCTAGGTGGGGAGAAGAATGGGATTAGCCGTCTCTTTAGGTCAGCAGCCCCACCCCCCTTCGGGTGTTGGTCTGCTTCAGTCAAACGATAATTTTCAGTCAAACGATAAATTTGAAGCCTTTTAGACTGCCAAACACCACCACCAAGATGAATTCTAATTCTGATATCGAGAAGCGTATTTCTGAAGCCTACAAAGCCGCTAAACGCGCTCAAAAACCGAATTTAAGCGCGTTGTCACGTCAATTTAACGTTCCTTACCAACGCCTTCGAGCCCGCTTCCATGGCCGCGCAGACCTTTCCTCACGTTCCAACGCAATAAAAACTCTTGATAAGGCGCAGGAAGGAGCGCTAATTCGTTGGATTGACCAGCTAGATTCTCTATATTCTTCGCCTACTCCTGCAATGATT
>NW_027395602.1:0-16803 GCF_047715705.1 Aspergillus ambiguus | reverse complement strand
ATATAATAAAATATAATATTTAGTAATTAGAGAAATACTATTTTTTATAAATTATAGGTTTAATTCTATGGTGATTAAATTATAATTTAAGAAACTAATTTTAGGAATAATATATAATATTACTGGAGTAATATCTTAGATATATATATAGCTAACTAGAGATATTAACTAGAGATATTAAATTTGTAAATCTTTAAGGCTAAATATTACTATAATAAATAATATAAAAAAAATCTATCTTTAAAAAAAAAGAAAGTATTTCTACTTCGCAGAAATATTAAAAATAAATAATTAAGCTAGAAACTAAATTACTAAAAATTAAAACTATCTAAAATTATATAATAATTAAAACTATTAAATTATTAGCTAGAGCTATCTACGATAATAAAAAAAATATATTTAGTGTTCTATATATTACTATTAGAACTAGTACTATAGAATACTAAGCTTACTAAAAATATAAAAATTAAAGAAGAAACTAAATAGAAATATAAAATTAAAAAAATTCTAAAATATAAGAAAATTAATAGAAAACCGTACTATTTTATTGAATAGAAAGGTTATAATATCCTAGAAAATATATAAACTTATTAAGAATCTAATAGACTATTACTAAGTAGTTTAATAGTATTACTAGAAGTAGATAAATTAAAATTCTCCTAAAAAATAGAAAGTAAGTAATTTATCTTCTCTACTATCTAAATAAAACTTAGATTATTAAATAAAATAGTTAGCCGAATAATTTCTACAGAGAGCTAGAATTTATTATTCTATTTATTTAAAATACGTAGTAACTCTATATTATACTCTAATATTTTACATTTTCGCTATTTAAGAAAAGCTATTTATTTTTATAATCTTTATTAATAAGCTATCGTCTTTTTATATTAATTTTATTTTATAAAATATTTCTATTACTAATTAAGAAGCTATTAGTATAAATAAACTAAATAATTTTAAAGCTCACTTAACTCAGACTTAAAAAAATCTAATTTATTATTATTATTTTTTAATATTAGAGAAAAGTTTATTTTTAATATATTTTAGAATTGACTATTCGCTATTAGTATAAAAATTATACTTATAAATATAATTCTAATAGGTATATAAAATATATTTTATATAATAACAAAGCTAATCTATAATATATTTTTTACTAACTAATAAATAAAATTCGTACCTAATACGGGAAATAAAACTATTTTTTAAAATATAATTAATCTACTTAGCGCGAATACTATAGAAAAAATAAAATTTTATAGGAAGACTCTTGAGAAAATCATTAGTATAATATTTAGATAGAAGAAAATAAAGATAGATAAACTATAGATACTTATCTAAAGAAATAAGCTAGTCTTTATATTTTTAGAAAATAAAAGCCTTAAGAAAAAGGAATAGTATTATAGTACTATCTACGGTTAATTATATAATAGTAGTTTAACTAGATAAAGATCTAGGTAATTTATAACTAACCGATACTCTATAAGAAAAGATATCTAATTATCGACTAATAACCGGACCTACCTAGTTATATTAGAATCTAGATAAAATATAATATCGGTTAAATAGCTGCCTAGATACTAGGGATATATAGTTAACTAAGTAGTATATAAATAATTGTAAATCGGTATACTTTCAGAGCGCTAAGAATATATTATATACTAAGTATCTACTACCGAATAATTAAATATATACTAGTATTATATTACTACAGGGTATATAAATACTTATTTATATATTTAGGATAGTTTTACTCTTTGTATTGGATAATACTATCTTTAATAAATATAGTATTTTATTACTAGTATAATTCGTCTATACTACTATTATAGGTAGATATATATATCTACTTAGTCTTATTTCTGTCTTTACTATTTCGGATTTTAGAATTATATTATCGGTTCCTAGAAACGTTAATATTGCTTATAGAAGTTGCTATATTCCTAGGATAAGTATTACCTAATCTTAGGATTAGTGGATTCCGATCACCCGAGCTCAAATAATCATACTAGCAATTAGCGCAGCTTAGACGGATCCCAGGGTTTGACACTTGACTCAGCCTACTCACCCAGCGAGCTCCTCTAACCTCCCTCATTCACTATCTGTATATTAACTATCTAGCTTTAGTCTGTTATAAGTAGGATTATCTAATTTAGAAAAAGAAAATTATTAGGTATACTTATATTACTTTATAGTAAGATTTAATGATAATATTATACTATTAATATTTCTATTTATTTTTTATCCTCTATTCCTATTCTATTTTTTTCCCGGGTATTTATCTATCTAGAACAGATAAGATTGTTTACTATAGAATATCATATAGGTATCTGTTTTAGAATACGGGAAATATGTTAATTCTACTTTTAGTATATATTCTTAAATTTAATAATCTATCTTCTATATTCTATTAGCTTTTATATTTTTATTGAGTATTTACCTATTTAGTATATAATTTTCGCTATATATCTATATTAGATTTACTCTATTAGTATCTATTATTAAAGTATATCTTTTCTAGGCACTAGCTATATACTAATTATTCTTATTTATATATGTAAGATTTATAATGGCTAGTTATGAGAGATCATCGTTACTTATATTATACGAAACTAGTTATTCTAATCTCTAATATTAATATATTATGTTTTCCTATTATTCTATACGCGCGAGGTGTTGGTCTTAGTAACTAAAAAGTCATTACTATTATAATAAATACGTTTAGTTCTTACTATTAATCTAAAATTATTTCTATCATATTTCCTATTATTCTCGAGGATACCCCTAGAGTAATTTTTAGAATATTTATATATTAATAAATCTCTATCTCTATACTATCTATTCCGTTTCTATCCTATATTATCTTTAATATGATACCAACTACCATTAATATTATAAATTACGTCCTATAATCTATCGTTATTATTATTTTTATTATTCTAATATAATAGACGATATAATCGCCTTTATTACTTCTTCTAAGCAGAATAGGCGAATAACATAAAAGCTTATTTAAGCGCTTGATTTGCCTATTACTGCTACTACATTAGGTAGTGCTTTACATAAGGCTATACACGCTATATTACTCTTCGCAAGCCTCCTCTATTAGATAGAACTAGGTAGATACATCTACAGTGGGCTTTAGAATATTTTCGTTGGTCTATAGATTAATAGAAACAAATCCTTTGAACTAATAAAACCTATGTTCCTTTAGGATGCTATACAAAGGTTTATATAAATAACTTAAAAACCAGGCGAAGAACTCAGTAAGAATTATATTCGTATAAATTCTTCACGTTAAAGAGGCTGGATGTTTTAGGGCTCATTCTATAGATATACTAAAGGTCTATATTTGTTTTGGAAGAATGGGTTAATATAAATGCAGGGGGGTATTATAAACGTATAATGTCTAATAAATAGGTATTCTCGCCTTCTAAAGCGTGATATTATTGAGCTTCTATTTATATAAAATGGAGCGCCTAGATATGCAGCTACTAGTACACTAGAGAAGCTTAGGGAGCGTATAATTTAGCTTGTTTTTTTGGCCCCCTTTCTCGCCTAATTTGAATCCTATCAAGATGGTATGGAATTGGATAAAAAAACTAGATTCAGGAACACTATTCAGATGATCAAGATCTCTCTTATGACTCTTTACGTAGAGTTGTACGAGAGGCCTGGGATACGGTGCCTGAGGCAGTTCTAGATGACTTATTAAAACCTATGCAAGCACGCTGCGAGGCAGTTATTGCTGCAGACGGTGGCTGTAGTACGTACTAAATATTAGATGAATATATATGCAGAGTTTTTATGAAAATTAGTGTATCCATAACTCTTAGAACGGCAGAATTTTAGTGTCGAAAGTGGATTGTACTAACAAATATACCGTAGTATTCGAACTATAAATATTATTTATTTTTATTATACTAAGAAGTACTAGCGTATAAAATAAGAATAATTTTTAGTATAGTTTTTTTCCAATATTATTTAAATAGGTAGATATAGCTAGATCTATTATCTAAGTTATCTAAACCATTATAGATTTAATATATTTCTAATAATACTAAGTTAACTTTTTATCAATCCTATATAGAAATTTTTAATAGTATAACTAGATATATATCTTTAAATTCTAGAATTATTTGTTTTATTATATTAGATCCCATAGTTTGTTTTCATAAATTTTCATATACTTTAATTATTCTTAGATATATAATATTTAGATATAATCTATAGAATTCGAACTTTATATAAAAAAAGGC
Source organism: Aspergillus ambiguus (assembly GCF_047715705.1). Lineage (NCBI taxonomy): Eukaryota > Fungi > Ascomycota > Eurotiomycetes > Eurotiales > Aspergillaceae > Aspergillus > Aspergillus ambiguus. The sequence goes on along the minus strand of NW_027395602.1, from coordinate 12,544 downwards.
TAATATCTCTACTAAACTAGATTGTTATATTTAGCAACATTAGATATATATATAGAGAGAGAGAGAGAGAAACACTAAGAAAAATTTAAAATAAAATATTAATACAATCACTAAAAATTTATTAATTTCTGGTTAATAGTATTAGACCTTACTCTTAGTTTACTTTACTATATAGGAACTCCATATAAAGGTAGAAACTTTAATGGGCTCTAGAAGAATAATTAATGAAACTAAGCTTCTAGATTAACTATTAACTCTAGGGCTTAATAGTGAGCCTATTTAGAAGCCTAGTTAGGACGTCACTTAGCAGATTATTCGGCAGTCTATTAGTATGCTATTTAGAATATTATTTAGGCCTATTGGATTTAGAAACCTAATTAACCTATTTTCTTAAAGAGTTGATTGAACTTTAGCAGTCATACTTAGGATACCCAACTGGGTCTTAAAGCCATAAAATATATTAAATAAGTAGCTACAGGAGTCAGATTAATTAATTCTAATAATTAGATGGGATTATATAATATATGCCTACTTTTAAAGACTAAAAGACGGGTTTCGGGTTTCCAGGTACTCTATCAGCTTTACTAGTAAGTTATCTAAGACGATATACTAGGATCTGATTTATATAAAGGAAGGAATTAAAAAAATATAAGCTATATTAGATATATATATATATATATAATCCTATAGCTAAATTTTACTTAGATCCTGCAGATCAAGGACCAGACATCTTAATTATTAAATTTAATGTTCAAGTTAATTTAGACCTAATATCATGTCGGTAAAGTAAATTCACCCTAATAACAATTCTAATACTAGTGAATTCGTCACTTGTAATTAATTAGAAGTCTGAATTCTTATAGCTCCCCCGCGTAGTTATTCTAAGTAATTCTTTTACCTAGAACACGCTGGATGGCTAATTATTATCGAAATATGTCTTTTAATAGTTGATCTAGGAATTCTAAGATTAATTATATAGCTTAAAGCGGCTAATACAGTAGTACAATACATATTATAAATTAAATATTAATTAGACTGCTCTATTGGAAAATACCTTATAGAGCCCTATATTGTTGTTTCCTAATCTATCTAGCTATATAGAATCTCGACCAGGTCTCTTAAATCTAAAGAGATATATATATAGCTGTAGAGTATATACTTAAACTATAAGTATTCTGTAGCTTAATGAGCATCAACTGAAAGCCAATCAAATATCTAAGAGGATATTAAGGTTTAACTATATAAAGAATCTGAATTCTTATTAAAATAGTAATCATTTCTATAAGAGATTATACTTTAATAAATTAAAAGTCTAAAGATAATCCAATTTAAATAAGACATCTTAATCTAGAGCTCAACGTTAAAGCCCTAGATAATATAGAAGTTAATACGATTATTAAATTTACTAAAATCTGCTCTAAAAATAATGAATCTACTGTAGGTATAGCATCTTTCTAAGGGCCTTCCTTTAAGCTATTCAGAAGTGATTTAGAATAATAATACAATCTATTCAGACTATCCAGGAACTTATAAGGATATTATACCTAGAGATTTATCTGATTATCTATTTTACTGAATTCCATCCCTAGCTAATATCGTTAGCAATTATAAGTTAATTTAAACCATTAGGTTTACTATTTTAATTACGACTTAAATCCATAAATCTAATTTACCTGGCTTATCTAACTGATTATGAAAAGTTATTATTGACAATATGATGATTTAATAAAGTTAATTCTAAATATGTAATAATTACCTTCACCTAAACTAGAAATATAAAAAAGATATTATTTTTAAATATTTTATGCAGTCTATAATCTGGCTATAGAATATTATATATAAATAATCTTTACCGTCTATTAACTGGAAAGAGGCAGTAAATAGTCTATTAAAAAATAAATGCATTGAGATAGTAGAGATCGAATACTAATATCTAAATAATATAAAGATATGGACCACTAAGTGTTATTGACTAGAGTAGCTGCTGATTATATTGATTAAACAATACTTCTATTATAATAGAAATTAATCTAACTATTTAGTTAAAACTAAAGTAATATACGCTAGAGAAGATCTTTAGCTACTTAATAATTTTAATATAAGGGCCATAGTGCCGGGCCTAGATCTCTACAAGTTGTACTAGCTCTAATTACTGTGTTTAACCTAGGGACTATTTAATTAGATACAGTAAATGCATTTTTTAGATGGCTTTATTAATAAAAAGGTCCATGTGAAGGCTCCACCAGGCCTAGATTCTAAAAATAGAGTTTTCTAATTAAGACAGACTCTATATAGACCAAGACTTTCCTATCTCCCTAGTACTAAGAGATAGGTAATATAATACAAAAACTATGCCTAGAGCTTATTCCTAAAGATCCCTATCTATGTGTAAATAATTATATGATTTTAATAATCTATACCGATAATATAGTTATTATTCTTCATAAAGATTATATCGAAAAGATTAAGCTTTTTAAGAAATGCCTTTGTATAGTCTATCAAATAAAAGGTCTGGAGGAATATTACATTTTCTAAATATAAAGATCTATAGAGATTGCCTAAACTCCAAAAAAATCTAGATATCTTAATTAGATTATATTAATAAAATTACTCACTTATTTTATTTAGCTAATTAGAGATCTTTTGCTATCATATTACCTGCTAAAAATCTTAATTTCGTTAATAAGATGATTCAAAACGAATCCCCTTCATTAGCAGAAAATTGGAACAGCCTTATATATAATTATTATATTAAGCCCCGACTGCGTGTATGCTTGCCAAAAGCTATTAAAATTTTCAGTAAGGCTAACAGTGAAGTATATAGAGATAGCTAATTATCTTATTGCCCTCAATGCCGAACCTGATTCTATCTAATCCATTATTTAGGGTCTGAATTAACTATTTAATTATCTGAATTGACTTAATTCGGCCATATACTGTCTTTTAGACCATTGACGCTATATTTAGTAATTGTAAAAGTAGAGAGTCTTTAAGAGGCTGTATAGATCTTTAGTCTTTAGAGGTCCAATTGATTAGACTACTAGGAAGTAGAAAATAATAACGCTATTTACTACTGAGGCTAAATTTCTAGCTATTTCTATAGCTAGTAAATAGATTTTATAGTGTAGGCGATTCTTTAAAGCTATTAAATTTTATGTCGATTAAAAATTCACTATTTAATGTGATAATAAGCAGACTATTAACTTACTAAATCTTATTTACTATATTAATGAAAGTATATCGATATTTAATACTATTGACTTCGATAAGACATTCAGAATTAATCTATTGAGATTTAATGGATATTTATAAATTAGATAATTACAGTTAGCCTTATTAAACAAACTAAAATTCTGTGAATTCATAAAGTAATTATAGAGAATATACCTTATTTAATCTGAATTAACTCTTATTTTTCTATAGGATCTCTATATAAAAGTATGCTGAATCTCATACGCCTGCTGTGATCGTAGTTTCTAAATATTTTAGAAATTAAATGGGTGTATTAACTAATATCTCCAGTTGCTTATTTTGGGTTATTTCTATATTTGTATTATTTCTAAATTACTATATTATTTGCTGAACTATCCCTGGTTATGCTATACTAATTGATTTATTCACTCACTCTCTATTAATTTTTGATTTATTATTTATTCTATATACATCTCTTCTAGTTTAGATTTTGTATTCTATTTAGTTTTATGGCTAAGCCCATCTCTATTCAATAAAATATAGCCTGATTTTCTATGATTTCTTATAATTTTTTGGAGAATTAAGAACGTGGATAGTTGAGAAGGGAGTAAGTATATCTTTAGAAGTTATATTCCAAGATTATTTATCTATTCTTTTAATCTGATTGTTGACTTATTTCTCTCTTTCTATCTACTTCCCTTCCTTAGATTTCTATGCGCCTTATATAGAAATCTAAGTATTTAGTGAGATACATCTAAAGTTAAAGTAAATCAGTTAGATATTTTATCTGATCTATTCTTATCTCCCGAGAGTTCGAAATATTAGTATTATTATTAGTTCGAAGATAGATAGAAGCGACATAATAAGGCTATAGAGAAAGTCTAAATATACTATTCCTTTTTTTCGAAAGCAGTTCTCGTCAAGAATAATGCCTAAAAAAAAACATTTCTTATAAGTATGCGAAAGTTAATAATGTTTATTTTGAAATAATCCTAATGGCCTTATTATCTTGGTTAAAGATAGTACTAAAAGTGGCTATAGGTTATATTTAAAGGTATAGAGAAATCTTTAGTCTATTTTACTAATACTATATAATATCTCATTAATAAAAACTAACTTTTAAATATATCAGATTATTAACTATATCTATACTTAATTTTAGTATAACTTCGTAAAAAGACATATCTATTCTTATAAATGGTTATAGTAGAAAATACTTAATATATAGACTATAACAGAATAAACTGTAAGAATATATAGAGGAAAATATTTATATCTAAAAAGTAATTAATTATTTCTTTTCTAGGGCCTATGATAGCATTACGATATATAATATTAACTATTATACGCCTTTAATGTCTTAGTCCTAGTTATAATAAGAGGATTATATATTTTAAAAGATATAGTTTAGCCTACCCGCAGAGCCTAGACCCGAGTTAAATTAGAAATACTAGATATTTTTATTTTCGTCCGTTTCTTTAATACTATTTATAGTCTATTTAGGATAAAGACAATTCGATTCTGGTATCCTAACTAAAACTATTATCTATAGGAAAGGAGAATATCGTATATTTTAAAAAGGATTTATGTTAATGTATTCTCTAAACTCGCCAAAGGTAATAATCTACAATATAGGCAGTAAGTAGTTAAGTTATATTTTAATAATACCTTTATCCATAGTCTAATAGAGTTAGATTTTTATACTTAGAATGTATCCGCTGAACAAGCTATTATGAATCTATATACTTCGGCTTCTATAATTTAGATCTTAATAATATTTAATAGGTAGAGAAGATATTTGATTATATAAGTATGGCGCCTTAGTATTGTTGTATAAACTAAACAATAGTTTAAAATTTAAAGGCGTTAAATATAGGTGTATATAATAATAGTCGTACTAGCCTCTATTAAATTTCTATTCTTCTAAAGGGTAGGGCGATAAATAATCTAAATTAATATTCTCTCCCTAATAGAAAATAGTGGAATTAGAATAAACTTCCTAGCTTTATAGCTTTCGCGGAATATTCTTAGGCGAATATGTGAAAACTCCTAAAGTAAGACCTCCAGCAATAATATATAGAGCTAAACAGCAAGCTATGGCCTATAAGATAATAGACTAACTTATTAAGCTAATCTAATTTATTTAACGTAATCAACGGGCGAGCCGCGGATACGACCGAGCCGCGGATTCTCACCAGATTTCCCATCGTCTTCATTCAACGCGTTAAAATTCAACTATTATAGTCGAATATGCCTCTTTCTAAAGAATCCCGGATTCAGATAGCAATGCAGGCCTACCAGAAAGATCAAATTAAATCAATATTACGCGCTATAAATGTCTTTTTAATCCCTAAAACTACTCTACGCGATTAGCTTCACAGAATAAATCCACGATCAGAAATACGCGCCAATAGTCATAAACTATCTATTCTTAAAGAGAAATTACTTATACAAAGGCTTCTAGAGACAGATAAACGCGGGTTTCCAATTAGACCTAAGTTTCTATATAAAATAGCACAGATTTTACTTCGCGAACAGCTCTAAAATTCAACTACAACTATAGGAGTTAACTAGGCTTATTCTTTTATAAAGTACTATCCTAAGATACGTATATAATATATAAGATAAATAACCTATTAACGCGCAAAATAAGAAAATCTAAGAATTATAATACCTTGATTCCAAACTATATAAGCAACTATTTAGGAATACGGCATACACGAAAATAATATATAGAATTTTAATAAAATCAGCTTCACTATAGGACTCTGCTCTAGCTCTAAAGTAATTACTACAGTAGAGCGCAGTAAGCAACCGCGTAGAATTATCTAAGGTAATCGCGAATGGATCATAATTATTAAGGCGATCAGATCAAAAGGCGTACATATACCGCCAGTTATTATACTTAAAGCGAGCAACTAACAAGCTTCCTAGTTCTAAGAACCTAAACTTACAGATAGATAGATTGTAACTAGTCAGAATAGCTAGACTATAGATAAAATAGGCTTTCACTAGCTATAAAAGGTCTTTAAGCTATATTCAAAGCGCTATATAACTAGTACTAAGCGACTACTTACTCTTAATAGCTATAGTAGCTATCTGACTGCGGAGTTCGATAACTACTACAAGCTAAATACAATTATTTATCTCTGTATGCCTGCGCATGCTTTATAGCTTCTTTAACCGCTTAATATAGATATATTTAGACCACTTAAAGGCGCGTACGGAAAGCTTCTTAAAAAGCGGATACGTGCTAGCAATAATTATATTAATAAAGAGAACTTTCTATCTCTATATCTAGATACACGCGTTAAAGTATTTACTATAGTAAATATCTATAGTAGATTCGTAGGAACAGGGCTTAAGCTATTCGATCAAGAACGCGTTCTTTCTAAGCTTACTTTTTAACTATATACGCTAACACCACCACTAGCTAAAAGCTCAGTTTCTTCTGCAATTTAGACTCCGCAGAATACTCATTAGCTAAATTAGAAAGTACGTAGTCTACGGAAAAGTCTTAGTATAAAACAGAAGCTTTCTAGCAGTCCTATTACTTATATTCAGTATCTTAAGAAGGCAGCGCAAATAGCTATATATACTAATCTTCTTTTACAGGAAGAAATTAAGAAGTTACACGCAGAAAATAAGCGGAAATATAAGAAAAAGGTAAGAAGACGTGATACACTAGGTAATAATATCCTTTTATCTGTACAGGAGAGCCGCAATTAGGTTCAGCAGCTAAATACGTAGCTTAATAAGCAGCCTAATAAAGCAATCTCTCTGTCTCGTTGACGAGCCCCGCAACGCTACAGTAGCTATAGAATAATGGGACATACGATTCGAAATTGCCCTAGTAAATAGCTATTATTTCATGTGTTTTATTAATGAAATTTCATGGCAATGGTGCTTGGATAGCTTCATACAGTGGTAGCTGCGGTGAAAATCCGCGGCTCGGTCGTATCCGCGGCTCGCCCGTTGATTACGTTATTGTGGTATATTACGAACCCCGATCGTCATGGAGTAGGTATAGAATCTACAAGTACAATTATTAGTATATTCGTACTGATAGGTCCTTTTATAAGTTATGTACCGTACTCATACTCGTTCTATAAGACTAGCATGCGTAGTAACGTAGGATAGTAATAGTTAGGTGGGCAATTTATACGAGGTGACGACCGCTATTAGTACGTTCTTATTTTAGCCTATTAGGGGTTACTCTAAGGCAACACTGCACTTAGTACAAACTATAATATAACGATAGGTGGTATAAGTCGAATTCTTTTTATTTTAGTTACAAGAAATTAAAATAAAGATCTTTACTAGAGTATTATATATTTTTATTCTCCTACCTTTTACGTTCTTATATTAACTACTTATTGTACTACTAGACCATGGAAGAGCTTCCTTTAGACAATATAGTCTTTTATACGCTCTCCGCAGACGAATATAAAAAGGCCTAATATAATCCTAGGTTTCTCTTCTCTTACCTGAACCTTCTCTTCTGTAAGAAGAGCTTATTTTAATTAAGTTTTTAGCCCTAGAACAAGCGCATTCATATAAGGATACGAGAAATAAAGCCTAAAGTTCTTAAGAGATTTAGAGGAAGCGATCTGTATATCTACCAATATATAATAACTATAGGATATACCAACTCGCTTTAATAGGCCCGTTACGCAGCCTAAAGGAACGTCTAGTCAATTCTTCTTATTTACTTAATATACTGGAAAGCACTGCTATTAATATTGAATAGTAGTTAGTATCAGTTGGAAGTAGATAACTAATTATTCGATCCATAGAGGATGTTACTTTGATCGAAAAACGCCTCTTAGATATTATATTACGGAGGCTATAGGTAGGTGATTACTATAGTGGTCGCCTTAATGATACTTAGACTTTAAATTTTATAAGTAGTGCTATGCACTATACACTATTTTATAGAAAATAATATATATAAAATTCTCAATACACTAACCGTTGAAAGACCGCTTTATGACTTTGTGATATTGGCTGCTTGGTCGAAGTAGATTCGGGGTGGATTCAGGGGCCAGCGAATAAGATTCGCCGGCCCGGTAGGACAAGGATTCAGCGAAGGAGGTTCGCCGGTACCCTTTTCTTGTCCATAGCCTTCGAAGAGGAGAATAGGGACTCTCCTTTGTCTCTTGGAGACTAAGGAAACTATAGAACTAGAAAATAGGTAGCTATCTGTAAAGTAAAGATTAGTAGGATATATTAAAAAGTTTTCGTAAGGGTAAAGACTTCTCTAGTTCTATTAAATAGTAGTTATCCGTCCTAAGGGCTGTTTAATTGATACTAAAGATAGCTTACTAGCCAATACTACTACTATAGTTATTTATATAGCCAGCCATAGTGAAGTAGACCTAACTTTAGAGGTTATATCTTTTTTTATTTAGAGAAAATATGCTCTTATACTTCTACTAATATATTATCTAGTATCTATTTTATATAGACGTCTAATGTATGTATATACTAAGGAACTAACGCCTGCTAAAGTAGGTTTTAGTAGAAAAGTAATTTGCGTTAAAGAGAATATTCTAAAATAAGACATATTTTATATTATAGGGTAGATACAATAAAAACCCCTATAAGATACAAATAGAAATTAAATATCTTTAACTTTTATTTTAAGTCTTTATATAGTCCACTTACTAAAATAAAATAAGATATAATTTTAGTAATCCTATATAACCATTCTAGAAAGATATAACTATTTTCTAGAATAATCTAATGTTTGTTTATACTATTTTATACGGGCCTTTTTTAGTCCTGAAAAGAGTAACTACGAGGGTCTGTATATAAATTTAAAAATATACTTTCTATTTCCTAGTTCTCTTACCTAGCGGGATTAAATAATTTAATAAGTCCGTTATAGTAAATAATCGCGTGGATAGTTCGGTAAGTCCTTATATTATTAAAATGTTAAAAGTATCTCTTAATTTTCAAAGATTTTTATTTTATTTTACTATTAGATCCTAGCTATAAGTTTAGAGTTTTTAGATATCTAATAAATAAATTAACTTATCTTTATTCTATTTTTCGAACTACTAATTAAGATAAAAAATTAATAAAAATAATTTAATTATAAAGTATAATCTAGCCATCTTAATATTATTAATCTAAGATAAAATATTAACGTAAATTAGATATTCTTTACTTAATTATCTAATTATAGTAACGACGAAATGAATAATTGATAGTCTTATTCTTAAAGATATTTACTTCTTTTTTAAAAGAATTCGTTATATCTTCTATTTTTTTCCATTATTATCCTATTTTAACCTTATCTTTCTACTTTTATTTTTTATTAGACATTACTATTTTATCTAATATTTAACGCTATATTACTTCCTACCAATATTTAGTTATCCTAGTCTACCTTGTCCAATCTATTTAATTAAAATAAAGAATAGATCTATAAAGCTATTTATTTACAAGGATTTATATATATATATTAATACGAATTTCGCTAATAAATATAGTTACTAGAGACTAGTAGCTATTACTTTTTAAATTTTTTCGAGCGTTTAATTCCACTATAGAGAGAGCTCTTATAGATAGATTAGATCTTTAATATATTTTTAGCGTATTATATTGTTAAAATTATAATAAATCTCTATAGAAAATTTTTTATCTCCTATAAGAGAGTATATATAGTAGGTCAAAAGTCTCTTTATACCTACGCTTCCGCGTAACGCGTCGGAGATACCCACTCTCTTCAAAACCTTACTACATTATTAAAATCCTTCGAGATGGGCATGAGTAGAAATCTCAGACTAAATTATAAACTTTCTCCCGAGTAGCAAGTAGCTTATTTTAGTAGCCCTAGAAAATGATAACGCTAACCACGTTTATAAGCTATATAATTTTAGCCGCTGGGTAATTTATAATACTAAAGAAATTTTTTTATAGTATTCTATCTTACAATCCCGCTCTCGTAATAGAAAATCTAAGACGCCTAACTATTAAACTAAGCGCTATATCTATTATATAGTCTACCGGAACTCTAATACTACAGAAAGCCTTGGTTATTAGTACCCCTAGAAACGTTCTAAGTTAATAATAAAACGTATCTTACGCAAACAGAAGAGTAAGAAATAAATATCTCTTAGTTCTAAACTAGCTTAAAAACGCTACAAATTTATGCATAAATAGCGCAATTTTATCTATTAGAGAGGAATTATATTTTCTAAAGAATATTCTATTTAAAATAAGACTAATACTATAATTTAATTCGTCTCTAAAGATTTATAAGTCCTACTAAATACTAACGTAATCTTATAAATTTTATAATTCATAGAAAGAATGTTTCGTATATAATATAGGATTTTATATAGTATAGTAGCCGATCTAGGTTAATAATTATAGATTAAGATAGATACACGCCTAAAAATAGGCTTTTAGTATAATTTTATTTACGTTATCTAGAGAAAGACCTTCTACCGATTTATTAGCTAGGTATGATCTTTTAGTAAGATATTATATCTATGCATATCTCTATACTAACGAAAGAATGGTTTAAAGGATATAATATTTAGGTAATAGAATGGTCTTTATATTTGCCTAATTTAGACCTAATTGAATATATCTAGAATCTCTTAGAAAAAGAACTTTAAAGACTTTATCTAGCTTTTTTTTAGTTAGGAAGATCTCGTGTCGATTAGACTACTTTTAAGTAGATAACGTAATCAACCACCGAGCGGCGGATTTTCACCGCGATCACCGCTAAGCATTATTCAACGCGTCTTTTCTTCATTCCTATTATATAAAATGCTACTTTCTCAAGAATCTCGCCGTTAGATGGCTATGCAGGCCTACAAAAATTAAAAAATAAAATTAATTTTAAAGGCTGCTAAAGTCTATAGGGTGCCTGAGAAAACCCTCTATGCGCGTCTAAAGGAGAGAAAACCACGCGTAGAAACACGCGCTAGTAGTTATAGACTTACTGAATTCGAAGAGTAATTACTTAAGCGACTACTAGATATAGATATATAAGAATTTCTAATTTAACCCGAGTTCCTGCGTGGGATAGCCTAAATATTATCTTATAATTGCTTATAGAATTCTACCACAATTCTTAGTGTTAACTAGGCTTATAAATTTATTAAGCGCTATTCTATACTGCGTACAAGATATATAAGACGAATAATATATTAATATATAAAGTAGGAAGATCTAAAAGTTATAATACTCTAGTTTTAGACTGTATACTAAGTAGTTATTTAAGAATATAGTATATATAAAGATAATATCTAGAACTTTAATAAGATTAGCTTTATAATAGGACTCTACTCTATCTCTAAAGTTATTACTGTAGCTAAGCGCAGTGAGAGACTACGTAGAAGTATCTAGGGAAATTGTAATAGATTATAATTATTAAAATAATTAGGTTAAGAGGCTTATATCTACCGCCAGTTATTATTCTTAAAGAGAGTTATTAGTAATTTACCTGGTATTAACGTATTTCACAAGCGACCCGCCACTACAAGCGAGCCGCTATCTCCATCCACTATAAGAAGTTTTATCGCTTTTATCAAGAAAACAGTTGCATTTCTATCTAAAAATCAATTACAAACTCGATTATGACATTACAATCGCCTATGTCCTAGAATATGGCAAGTACTGCAGTGAGTTGGCGCTCGTACGCACAACGGTTCTGCAGAAGACTCTAGGTCTGTAAGCATTTCAGAAGAGAAGCCTTATTTATTTTCACGCTAAAATCTCTCCTAACCTTCCTAAATAGTATACCCTTTAAATATATAGCGCTACTTAGTAGAGCGCTTCCGTTTCTAGGCCTATTTTCTATTAGAAGTACGTAAATTACGTAGTTCTTCGTATATAAGAATAAGCTTATTAAGATATAATTTATAATCTTTTATAAGCTTATTTAATCATATTTTTAATAAAGGAATAGGGCTCTGCAAGCGCGCTTTAAGTAGTATTTTTACTGTAGATACCTACTTCTTTAGCTACCTAGTGTTGTATAGTATTTTAGGCGCTAAATTAGTGGACCGACTATCCGGTAGTATAGGGATATAGGGATCTTTAGTTAAATATTTAGCTTGCTAGGTACCCTTTCTAGATTATATAGAACTAAGCTAGCTGCTACAAAGCTATTCCAGATTATCTTTACTTTAAAAAATAGTGTCGTAGGCTGTAAGAAATACCTCCAAAAAGTTATATTTATTAATATGGTTAATACTTACATATATAAGCTTTTAACGTATTTCACAAGCGAGTCGGCCACACAACGTGGCCGGCCACCGCCTGCCAATTCCTGCCCGCGGGCTAAATATTAGAGCCTTTATCAACCAAACAATTGCATTTCTATATAAAA
>NW_027395601.1:0-18543 GCF_047715705.1 Aspergillus ambiguus | reverse complement strand
AAGAAATTAAGAAATTACGAGAAGAAAATAAGCGAAAATATAAGAGAAAGGCAAGACGACAGGGTACACTAGATAATAATAACTTTTTATCTATACAGGAGGGTCAAAATCGCCTTCAGCAGCTTAATACGCAGTCTAATGAGCAGCCTAATAAAACAACCCCAGTGCCTCGTAAGCGAGCTCCGCAACGCTACAGTGGCTGTAGAATAGTTGGACATACGATTCGGAATTACTCTAGGAAATAGCTATCTTTTTATATATTTAAATAATCAAATCCAATGGAGTTGGTAGTTAAATAGCTTCAAATAGTGGTGGCCGCGGTGAAAATCCGCGGTTCGGTGGTATCCGCGGTTCGGTGGTTGATTACGTTATTACCAAGAGATAATGTTAGATAATATTTATATAGAGAGGGTATGGGCAGCAGGCAGTGGATAGGATTTATATAGAATACTATATAGTATGACCGACTGATGTTAAAAGAAACTGCACCAGGGTCGCTTTCCGCACCACCGTAATCGGCTAAGGAAATCCGACTAGTGCGAATGCATGTTGTAAACGGATAAACTAAATGATTCCCGACTACATACTAAAGGGAGGAAAGCACGAAGGCTGCCTGTCGGCACAGGAGCATCAATAAGAGCAGGAAAAACACCCTATCTGCTGATAGTTGGACAGCGATGTTGTGATAGTGAAGGTCATCATGACGCCGTAGAATGTAACCTGGAGCATAGTAACTAAAACTGATGAATTGATTAAGACGTGTGTGTTGATAATATCTAGTGAAGATGAGGTTGACCCTGTTGTCAACCAACTGGCCTATGATTCCTAACCTTTCAGGCCTCAAAGCATAGCTTCCTCTTTTAGATGTCCCAGCTAGAACTGATTCCTTACAAACCTATCTTCTCGGCCGTTGTAAGTTATTGTTCAGGAGCCTAGCCAAGTAATCTAAACTCGCACTCTGACCTTTAATCACCTGAAAAGCCCTCTGTGCCAATTCTAAACAATAGTCCAGATCTGATGGACCTAGATTCCATAGATGTGACACCGATATGGTCTTTCGTACCGCCACAGTCATGCAAAATATCGCCACATACAGAATCCACCGATTCGGCTCACACAGCCGAATGGACGACACTGCTGACTTCATGAAGCTGGAATACGAATGTAAGAACATGCTAACAGCAGTGCTAATTGCGGGATCGATATGATCTGTACAATCGCTGTTCCATATAGCGTCATATGCAGCTGGCCAGTAGATGCCGGTCCGGCAGCTGTAGAACTGGGTGCGGAGGAACTCCGTGTGTGGAGATAAAGGAACCATGTTCGAATTAGGATCCGTGAACCGATCGAAGCGCAAAAATGATGGAAGGTGATAATACCATTCGTTTAATTGGTAAACGAGCTCTGCCGCGACGATCGGTGCATAGGCAGGTGTCCTGTTGGACTGACGGAGGCGAGTAGAGGTAGTGCATCTGTAGAGCATACGACGCATGGCGATTTCAGCGAGATAGTAAGACTCTATGTCAGCGGATGTTGCGATGCTGTCTGGTTCACCTAACAACCCGAGCTGATGGGTGCCCCCTGATAAACTGCATTTGTAGTGGTGATGTATGGAAATCATCGGTAAATCTTGTACCAGTGGCAAGATCGCAGTGTTCCTCTTCATGAGGTTCTGCACCTTGCGCTTCTCTGTTATTTTCTGGTTGCTGTACAGATTCCGCTATAGGTACGGGTATAACTCCATGTTGTGTTGAGCTTGGGTTTTGGCAATATGAGGGAAGGGGAATGTGCTCATTCAGGTCACGTATGCCAGACGATGGAAGATCAAACGGGTTTGCTAGCTCTGCTTCAAGAAGCAGGATGGCCCAGTATGAACGGTGTATAAGCTCGAGTCGGTTAGGACCCCAATTATTTTCTCGGTTACTAACATACTCAATTAGTACAGCGAATTAGGAAATTTCTGGATAGGTTCTCACGATTTCAGGAGGGTTTGAATCTTTAGAGATGCAATCAAAATGTAGCCATGTGCCTGAATCGGTTTCAGGAGCGTGTTATAATAAAATGCTATCGCAATGAGGCATTGCACGGACACAATAGAGCATTCAGTCAGCACAATTGGAAGCATCCCTAGCGCAGCATTGGCACAGCCGAAATCTGGCGACGAGGGATAAGAGAGTGTGCTGTCTTTGGGAACACAACCGATAGCGATTACCATGAGAGCCAGACATGACTCTGCAGAGGGCTTTAAAGGGGCGGATATCATAGAAAGAAAGTGCTGCCTGAAGGAAGAATGCAAAAAAGGAAACCAGATATGCACCCTGTTATGATACTTGCTGAGTGCCCTAGAATCCTCCACGATGAGCCTCGAACGATATTTGTATCTAAACAGTTTGTGCTACTTACGTTACTGCATGGTCCTGTGGGATGACGAATATGTTTTGCCCACCTATGTCCCGGTTGCTTGGTACATGATGGGCTCTTTCCCGAGATAGAACTTCATCTGCTAGGTCACCTCTGAGGCTGACAATTTTCATGAAACCAGGATCGCTAAGAATCATGACCGGCATACGAGCGTTGGGATCGGCATTATCCGAGGACACAGGCGTACCGTGTGTATGGACTGGTATCCGCGTGAGGAGACCGTGAATCGTGTCAAGTTGCTCCCGGACAGTCAAAATTTCCGACTCAAGTCTCGTGGTCATCTATCAGACAGATCTGACACAAAGGCAGTGAATAGGTGATTTGGATCATATCTGCTTGGTGGTGCCTCGCGGACTGGTTGGTAGACACAGTTGGCTTCGTTCTCCTGGAGACATAGGAATTTAGCCAAGACGACCATGAGCGTTATTCCATGCATTCACTGACCTCGCAGGATGAGCAAATTGGTTTCTTGCCATCACATTTCGTCCTTCGGGCCCGCCAAATATCACAGGCAAGAACAGTCCGCCGCTTGCGATACGTGGCTCCAACATCGATTCTCTTAGGTCTCACAAGTGACGCGCTACCTGGTGAATTGGCTCCATGGTCTGGGGCACTGGACCGCTAATTTTGCACAACATCCATCTCCTCTAGGAGGACAAATGAAGATACCGCTCTCCGCGGGGTGAGACATTAGTATAGGACTATTGAGTACCCCGCGGACGCGGGGCTGAGGGGCCGGACCTTCCTCAAAGGCGGGTCGCGGAGGAACGGACTCTCTCCGCGACTAGATCCAGATCGGTTCGGTCGCAGTGGGGAACTTAAGGCCAACCCGGTCTCTGCGAACATCTCGCTTCGGCAAAAGGCTACAATATAGAGTATCTCCCTAATTTCATATGGAGCAACGCTTTGCCCTTATGCATGTGGGTCCTCCATAATGCCACTGGAAAAAGTTAACTGACGCACCTCAAGTAAAATCCAATTGGTCTTCGCGGATGTCTAGTGCGAAGGAAGATCCAACCAAACTCTAGAGAAAAATTCCCTTCAGTGACCATGTCAGCCAAATGGGGTTGGTTCATTGCTGGCCACTCAAGTTGCCCAGTTGTCCTTGGATATACGTATTGAAGTATTTTTCCTTTCCTTTGAAAAGAGTCCATCGGCTGGAACAACCCGACTTTCCGACTACAGTGATTGTTCTCGCGTCATAGAATCAATCCAGCAACAAGGAGGGACTGGGTCTACCGAGGCTAATGCGATCTGGGCCCCCGAGTGATTTATACGCTGTATATCGGCAGAAACCGTCACATTTCCCATTTTGGGATAGATGCTGTGAAGTGGATTCGCTACTATTTCGCAGTGCAGTCTCACCTTTGCGTGACACACGTTATTTTACTTCGGTTTTACGATGCAAATACCTTTTTCCACGGTTCTCCCCGCATATTGTATGCGGCCGTGTAACTGAGGACCGTGCAATCCCTATTTCCCCGACTGGAATAGCTAGTTGATATGGCATAAGTTGGACGGGATTTACGAGTAGCCTAAGAGGCCAAAAATCCATTTCTCGCCCCCAAACAATAATGGAACCTGGCACTTATACTACGAATGTAAGTGTTATCGTGAAATGTACATGTTCCCATGCTCATACTTCCTTTTTTCTTCTTTACTAGTAAGCCCTGACGAGCTTATATTCTGATATTCACGCAGGGGTTATGCCACCTACCGTGATATATACCACTGGACGAATGAGGCTATTGCGATATTTCCGCACAATTCCACCACGCGGCTCTTTACAGGCTCTGCAGTGGTCGACACCACCAACACTTCGGATTTCTTTCCCAATCAGTCTAATGGTATTATTGCTATCCACACAGTGATGTGAAGGGGCCTGTATCTAAGCAAGTCCAGAAACTCTCATTCTCAACTGATGGAGGTTATGTCTTCAGGAGGTGGGATGGCAACCCTATCCTTTACCTTGAATCAAGTCAATTTCGGGATCCGAAAGTCATCCGCTATGGAGACAAGTGGATTATGGTGGTAGCCTACTCCAGACCTTACCTTGGGTATATAATCGCTGCTTGGGGACCAATAAGAGTGCCCGAACGTGGTTCTAATTCCAGTTGAAGATACTGGCGAATCTGCCTGGCTTCTCCAACTTTCAATTACCCCTGGCGCACCACTAGGAGGTTCAGTGATCCAATATAT
The DNA here is from genome assembly GCF_047715705.1 of Aspergillus ambiguus. NCBI lineage: Eukaryota > Fungi > Ascomycota > Eurotiomycetes > Eurotiales > Aspergillaceae > Aspergillus > Aspergillus ambiguus. The sequence continues at coordinate 13,923 of NW_027395601.1, read as the reverse complement.
TCCAGGTAATTTCAATGGCACCCACTTCTTGCAATTCGATGGAGTCGCCCGGCTATCCAATTTTGGTAAGGATGACTATGCCGCACAATTCTTCTACGACGAAGCTGTTACCATTGGCTGGACTTCCAACTGGCAATACTGTGACAACACGCCAACTGAAGAGGAAGGATGGAGAGGAACCACCACTATACCCGGAAGACACAGTCTTATCAAGGACCCAATTCGCGGACATGGAATGCGTCAAGTACCCATGGACCTCACTCCTGTCTTAGGCAGTAAGTTATCCTTTGAGCAACTTATGAACGACAAGGGTCTTGTGCAGTACTTCAAGAATGGCCTCTACCTCGACATGAATATCACTCTTTCTCAAGGCGTTGAATCTCCTGCGGGGTGGTTCTTTCAACATAACGTTTATTTCTCCAAGCCATGGCGAGTTTAAAGCCCAGCATTTCCTTGGGGGGCCAATGGCCATCACAACATTTTTGAATAGGAAAAACGATGCCTGGGACCACCCTGCTTACATTGATGGCGCCTTTTTTTCACAAACACATACTGCCGAACGCTATCAGATCATCCTTGACCGTGTTGTAGTGGAGGCTTTTGTTGAATGGCCGGGGCCACGGTGTCATAGCAACATACTCAGAGCAGCCGTATGACCATGTTGAAGTTGCCGCTGGGTCACTCCCGAAAGATATGAACCTTACAGTCGAACTTTAATGATCTCAAGGACACATGGAAGTTTCCCAATGATAGAGACTAAAGCGGGGCCATTAAACTGGAGGAGAAGGATATAGACGTTATCCTTTTCATAGTGAGCAGGCGATTGCGAGCACGCGAGTTGCTGTCTTAATTGACACAAGGTCTCATAAATTGAATATATGCGTGTTTGTGAAGCAGGGAATTTCTCAGTAGTCGTAGTTGTACGTGTTTCTCTACTCCAGAGATCATAAGAAGAAATCTCTGGTGCTTGCTAATTTCCATTCATTTATGTTGGCGCTAAATAGTTAACTATCATTCTACGGATACGTTACAGTGAGAACTTCCTAAACCTACCAATATTAGAAGGGAATGGGTAAACAGCGCTATGGATCTTTAAACGCTGGCAAAATGTCGTAGTGCGAAGACTCACCGATTCCGAGGGTGGAAATATCTGGGGACATTAGTCCGTTCATCACGACCGCTGGACAATCCATCGTGTCACTTCTAACGATGCCGACATACCCGACCTCCGGAACGCCCATCAGAACCTGGCAGGGTGCTGTTCCGCTCTTTTTTGACATTTTGCCAGCCAACCCCACTCGGTCAGCCTGATGAGCGCGGTTCAAGCTGCGGAAAAGTTCCCACAAGACACGGCTGGGGGTCTAACAAGGGGAAGTCTTTCCAGGTACTATATCGGTGGCTTTCAACTTCTATTTTACATCATATCCTTTGTCTCTTTCGTGTATGCTCCGTTTTGTCCCATGACCACTTGCTCTTCGGCAGTGACACAATTAAACAATCATGTGTGAATCTATGAGCATCCACGGCGAGCGCAACAAGGGATTTAATCGAATAACCCATTCACCGGGGAAGTATGCATGCGAAGTTGTACACCGAGACCACCTGAGTCAGGAATATATGGCGAATGAATCGATGTACGACCGCATCGTATTCTTCAGAGTCATAATTATGGTGAAGAACACGTGAAAGTTGATTATGGCCCTGGGTTTTTGGCAGCGTTTAGCTGTATGCTGCGTGGCCTGGACGAGTGGGTGATCAGGTCCTTTAATTGGAATCAGGTAGCACTTTATCAGACTTGATGAGTTAGAAAGCTTGAACGAACCAATTATGGAGAACGCCATTTCTAAGGAAATCCTTTGGACGTTTTAAATGAGGTATGTTCACATTCTACACGCTCCGGGCAATCTCAGCTTTCCAAACTATTGGCTGACACGTAGGCCTAGCTACGCCCAACCTGTGGGTACCATGGCCATGTGTCTTTCCTCACTACTATAATTCCTCTTCTTCCTCTGTAACTTAGCCGTTTCGTTTATATAGTTTTCATGAGTCCTATTCCCGATATTTGTAGACTATACAAGGCAAGATAAAACGTTCGAAAGGTTCTAAAAGGCCACTAAACATCGTCCTTTCAGAGCATACGGGCAATGAGAAAGCATTCCATGTTGGCCAGCTACTACCAAGAGCCCTCCATGAATCGACAGCGAACATCCTTCGCAAGTTCGACATTCTTTTTCGCCCGGTCCCTACTCTCCTTTGCCTTTGCCTCCATCAACTCCTGGAGATCCTGTTTAAATTCCTGGAATCTCAGCGACCGTTGGGTAATCATCTCTTTTTGAAGTGAAGTCAAGACATTTGGCTTCGGTGCGTCGGTGGTTGAGTTGTGAGGCGGAAATTGTGGCCTCCGCGGCAAGCGGCTTTCCACAGGAAGAATATCCAGCCTGGGACTAGGAAGGGTCTGATACCAATAGACGGTAGTGGACCAATCGTCAGTGAGATGGTTTGCATGCCCGTGCTCCATTGTAACACGGATTCTTTTATTAAAGTGAACTGGGTCGGGTAGATGCCACCGATATGAGACCTGGTAATTGGGGACATCACTCTCGTGGAGGATCGAGCCACAGAAGGGGTACGCATTGTTTTGCATGCCCCAACCCTGACAGAAGTAATCCTCGCCACGGGTACCGTGGAGGGATGGCGGCCAGGTATCATCATCAATAAAAATCATGTCATCTCCCTCTCCCTACCATGACCCCTGAAAATGGGCGACAGAGTGGTTACAACCGATGTAGGTGCCTGCACCAGTGGTGTCAAGTAGAACATAATTGTCTTTGCCATCTAAGTTGGGTACACTCGTCTCGGGGCTGTTTGTCTGCATGTCAGGAGGTGCCCACCCATTTGTGGGGTTTTCACGTCTCCAATGGGCGTGGAAATATAGAAGCTCGTCGGTATTGAATGGCGTGAGTCGTAGCTCATAATCAATATAGAAATATTGCACAAGAGGACTCTCGCCCTGGTTCTCCAGCTCAATACGGGCCCTGCGATTGAATGGCATCGGCAGATAACAGTTCAGTGCGGCCGCACCACCGAACTTCTTGTCGTCTTCCGGTCTAGCTGAGACGGTGAACGGGATAGATTGGAAATTCGAGGTAAGCGAGTGGCCAATGCAAAAGAAGTCGCCGAGTGGCGCGAGGACGCTGGGCGTGGTCGAATTGTCCCAATATATCTTGATCAATACCTTGCGGTAGTAGTCCGGATAATTCTCCTCATAACTAAGCCCGCACGTTCCGGAAGTCTCGGCCATGAAAGAGCCGGCTTTCGGATACGATTGGAGGCCAGGCCCGAGCATGCGGCGGCAAGCCTGGACAAACCAGAGGTGCGTGATCTGACCCGGTCCTTCAACGTCGGCAAGGACCGCTGTTTCTCCCGGCAAGATTACGAAATGATCATTATTCATACCGGTATGGTCCCAGCTTGAAACACGTGCGTTCCGCACAACCTTGCGTTGCGCCAGAGTGGTAAGTTGATCTCTATCCAAGGCTCTCGCCATATTTGGAGAGTCGCTCACGATTTCGATATTGAAGGAAAAGTGGGAATGCTGTGATGGTTTAAAGGAAGAATTCTGTGATATGGATGGGTGCCAGGCGGTTGAAATGGGATAGTGCCGAGCTTTATATGCCGACAAAAAGCTAGATCACAGATGTGGTAGACTTCATCGACGCGAGTTAGAACAAAACGAAGAGATCCCAGTTTCCCATGACTGAACAAGGACTTGCCTCCCACTTTTCGATCGTCAGAGGAAGAAAATGTTTTGGGCCTCATCTTTTCGTGGGTCAAGATGGACTACGGAACATTCATCCTCAATTCCTGGGCCTTCAGTCCACTTCTGGCGTATGGAGATTAGCCATGGCACCGGAGCCCTCCCGACTCCGCGAAGGCTCACGCCCCCCTCACTTCCTTCCCGACTCCGCGAAATCAACGCTAACTCAACTTGGAAATACCGAATGATTCTGCACCACTCTGCCGTGGGAACTAGACCCCTGATGCACTAAAAGCATTGGCCCTGACTTTTGGTCATTGTATGGTTCAACTCTTATTTAAATCTCATTTCTGCCCCATTAAAAGGACAAAAAGATCTTAGACTTGATAGTTCATGTCTCGTATTGGTTTGGTGCAGTTGACCTTCGAGATGGACACGCGTGCGGAGAATGACGCGATTATAGATGGGTATGTTCAGATTCAGCGAGATGGGCATATAATTCAGACATGACTGATAGATAATAATGCACAAAGTGTCAATTATTCCATCGTTAATCCCGACAACAAATGGAAGATCCTCAGGACCCAGTGGCGCTTTGCGTTGTGGTGTAGGTGCTGAACCCCGTTAAACAGACTCTATACTGACATAAAGATGTCTCTGACATCAGCCATCTTCATCTCGTGCGGCCTCATCATGCAGGGGTTTGATCTTGTTGCAAACGGTCAGTTGGCCGTACTGCCCGAATTTAAGAAGCAGTTTGGGTATCTTCAGCCGAATAGTGATTACCTTCTGCCTGCTCGATATCTCTCGGCGTGGAGTTCGATTGCACCTGCCACTGAGGTAGTCGCAGCTTTACTATGGGCTCCTCTACTTGAAAAATATGGCCGAAAGCCGGGTATTTGTTTTGCTGCCGTGGTTTCAGTGGCTGGAGTCGTCCTGCAACAATTAGCAACGGAATGGAAAACTCACCTCGCCGGCCGAGGTGTCAACGGTATTGTGACACATGATGCCATCGAAACTAGAAATGACTAATGCGGAACTCAGGTATCGCGATTGGTATCATCTTCACGATATCTCCTCTCTGGATCGGTGAAACCAGTCGCCCAGAATTGCGGGGCTTTTTTCTCTGCTTTTTCAATACCAGTATTGTTTTGGGCCAATTTTCTGTGTTAGTTTGCCGATCAATCTTTGAACTGTTGTGGCTTATCTAATATTATAGCGTGATTGTGTCTAAAGGTGTGAGTTTTCTCAGTGGAAAATGGTAAGTGAGGGTCTTCTGGCTACCCTTTTTTTCTGTCAGCTTGTCTTTAGTAGTATTCTCGGTCAAGTACCTAAACGGTCTTCTATCCAGGAAATGGTGGCTTCCAGTTATGGGAATGTATTTTTTTCCACGTGAGTTCCTTTTTTTTAGAGATTCCTTGGCCTTGAACACACTCACAGTCAACCCGGGTAACTCAGACCATGCGATTTCTGAGCCCACTATTGACACCCTTTCTAAGGAGCCCCTACTCGACTTCCGTGTTGAATTTCTTGACTGGTTTAGGTTCCGGTTGGTATATTATCTGGTCAGGAGATCTTCTCTTCATCCAAGACCCGCGGACCTTCGAACGCATTTATGTCGAGGCTCTACCAAAGGCCTAAGAAAGCTATAGGGTCTACAAATGGCAGCCGATCCCAAAGCCATTTACGGTATCTCGTGTCTTCTGGATCTTGGATCTAATTACGAATTTGCGAGAGTTGGGTTGGAGATACAGGCTACATAATGATGCTAATCTACTTTTGAAGCGGCAGGAAAGGTGTATATTAAAAGATATAACCTTCTCTTTTTTTGCTTCGTACTTGGAGCGAAGCCTTCTTATATATCTGTTTATGAGCCTGTATGAACGTACGCTGTTCCCGGCACAATATTAGTCCTTAAGTTATTTACTAAGCCCGCTAGAGAGAATTATATGTCACAATATTTGTCTTTGGACATGGATTCTTTATATATACCATCTTTTTTAGCTTATGCACAGTATCATTGCTATTATTACTATTAGAATATTAGGTGAAGGCATTTTGGGCACGTCAGGGGAATCCTAGATGTACCCTCCAATTTTTAGACCTATAGGTTCCTTTTTAAGACGTAGGAAATTTAAGGTAAGTAACTCTAGATTGTTATTAAGTAAAAATAGTAATACTAATGCATCTGCCAGTATTTTAGGGCTACTGGTGGCATAACGTTCTTCGACAAAGCTAGTTATCTATAATTCGCAAGATTATTCCTGTACGCGGCTCAAAAAATCTTCGAAAGGTCTTAATAATCTCGGTAAGCTTTACTTTTTTAGTATCGTTCTATGCGGTAGCATATTACTGTATATTTCAAAACGTTTGTATAGCGGGCCAGATATTCTTATATTATTTTTCTCAGTTATTCCCTATAATCGTTCAGCGACTTCTCTTAGATTTAGAAGCTGTTAGCCCACCCGGAGTGGATATTATAGTTCGCTATATTTCTGTCTGTAGCGGCTTTTAGTGGATATCGTGGATGTTTCTACTAGGAATATTTTATCTGATAGTCTTACCTGTATTAGAGTTATTTCGCATCTCTGACAATATCGGATTATTTCAGTAGTAAATTCTGTAATAGTTGTTAGCTAATATTCCCAATTACTGGGAAAAAAAATAATTGTATAATTGATTATCCAGCCATCATTATTATATTTATCTTATCTCTTATTTGTTTATCGATATTTACGTGTTCAAGAATGCTAGTACTAGGATATTTAAGGAACTAGGATAGAGAGATAGTTCAGAAATCAGACCCTTAATTCATTTATTGATAACCGCGACCTTTAGTGTATGAGAAATACCGACTTATATTGACAACAGTACTTCTGATATTCCACTTTCCCTTTATATATTATATTTCGGTTCCGTGCGCTAGTTAGCATTATACACTCCCGCATTAACTAAAGGATTTTTATTATAAGCCTGCCTACAATTACTGGGAGTGTAACGGGTCGTGGGTTCGTTTAGAGACCCTATCTCAGTAAGCATATACAAACGTAGCCTGCTGTATAACTATATCTATCGTATAATTCGAGCTTCCCTTATATTCGAATATGTTCTATCTTACACTAGCAACTGTATCCAGGCCGCAGACGGCTCCTAAGAATAGCCTTTATCTGATTACCTACGCCTTTCTAAATCTATAGGGGTTACATTTCCCATAACATGACATATATCGGCAGCTATAGTACCGACTCTTAGATAAAGTAATTTAGAAATACACCATACAGTAAGGTTATCTTAAAAAGAGTCGCATTATATTATATATTTCTACTATTTCACTACTAGAAAATATATAGCTACTCTATTTTAATACGCGAAAGCCGCCCGCAAAACTATTACTCTATACTTAATATTAGTCGCTATCGAATCTAATTAGAAATCTGTAGGTTGCCTTTATCTATATCGGACTATTCTTAGCACAGGTACAATAAGGGATAACCAATACACAAGTTAAGCAGATAGCTAGGTTACTGTAGAGCCGCTACCACTAGTTATCCTTTCATAATACCATATTTTTATTCTAGAAATTCCGAGAGGTGCCAGCATATTTAGAAATAGAAGCAGATTCGACACAATTTATGACATTTCGCAGTCCGTAATCTCTTATTAATAAGTTATACTCCCTCCCCGTATTCCTTATTTAGTGGCTGGTAGCTAGGGTCACGTAAACTACCAGATTAAGAAACAGCCTCAATATATTTAGTTATTTTATTATACGCCAGTATTATCATATAAGTATCCGGAATAAACCCTAAATCTTATATTATATTTCTCGGACTATTCTTACTGACTAGGAAAGTTAGTCTAATAGTTAGATCCTAGTCAGATTTCTTATTAAAAATCTAGATAACTCGTATCTCGCTTAGGTAGTATTACTATAGTATTCGGATGGCTCTTCAGCTTTTTTTTTTCCCGGCTATTGCTGCCATAGAAATATCTAATTAAAGTATAAATTTTATCGCTGAGATTTAACGTATCTTTCTCTTTCTATAAGATAGTATAGATCGCGTATATTTAATTCCGGTAACTTCCTCCATTATATATACTATGTCGAGAATTTAGTTCTCAGCTTCACAGGTAGAAAATAGCATTATCTAGTATAATATAAGCTTTTACGTCTGCACAGCTAAAAGAGTTAATATTTACCTGATAGAGCCCCTCGAAGAGCTAGAGCGTTAAAACTTTTAGAAATATTAAGTTCTATATTTAAATATTTCGTTATTCGGGGGTTTAGATTTATAGCCAGATTTGTCCGTCTAGAGATAAGACCCTGTTCTAAAGTATTTATTATCTTAATAACACTTGCTAGGCCGCTAGTATCTCCCAAGTGGGCGATATTAGCCTTAATAGAGCCCATAAAAAAAGGCATATCAGAAGACCTATATTTTCCGATTATTTCATACACAGCTCTAGTCTCTGTTAAATTGCCTGCTATTGTTCTAGTTATTTATATGTGCATTAGCCCGCATAGGCCGATCAACGATCAATTACCGGGAAGGAATAGCATATATATAAGCTTTAAGATAGCCCGTTTATGACATAGGGAGACTAGCTTCATTATCGAACCCGTTTTTATGTAATTTACTTAAGAGTATTATAATAGCAATGTAAGTCCTAAAAACTACCTATTCTGATTACTCCCTGTGTTCCGAATCACTGCGTATATAATATTGTTGCCCCAACACACTCTCTAGCGGCATCAGAAAGAGAAAACAGCATCCTTCTGCCCGTGAATAACCATCGGCCTTTTTGTCAAAGATCTTTGACGTCCCGTCGGATGAGTTAGAATAAAAAAATAGCATTTTTATGTTCATCTCCGGCGAGCACAGAATATTCAACCCCCCGTAACCCCGCTAGTAAGGGCCTAGTAGAACTCAAGATCATCAGAAAGAGTCTTTTCAAGCTTTCTAACTAAAAGCAGCTCCATGATTAACTCCTTATAATTGTTGACCCCCGGTCCACAAACTCTGGCATGCTAAATAAAGAGCGACTAAGAACGAGCAAACCGTATTAATTGTCATGCTCAGCCCTACCATATTATAAAACCACAAAATTTTATTCGACAACCATGCAGTCCCAGTGCCTGTAATATTGTAAAAGGTAGATTCTCTGGGTGTCTTGACATGAGGTTTTAACAGTTCTGGCAGAAGCTTCCCACATAAAAAGAAGGGTCCAAACCACCGGAGTAAGCTTACTGCATATTATTAAATTTAAAATTATTTACGGCGCTTTATGGCTTTGGGATATATTCTAATGTGGTTGTGGTCATAATGGGTTTCCCCGGTCAAAGTATAAGCATATTGTATAGGACAGGACGCCAGAATCCGACAGAACGTTATTCTGATGACGCGTCCGGAAATGCTATTCAATAAGCACACCCAATTTCGCCTTAATAGTCAGATTCGGGATTAACCTTGAGAAACTAAGTTACGTTACTAACCTTGAACGTCTACTAATGCTTCGAATGTAACTGCGTACTTTACTACCGATAAGATTATATATTATAAACCCCTTCTAAGCCGCTCAAAAGCTGACCTAATGCAGCTACACTACCCTATGTGCTAGATTCCAGCCTGGGGAGGTCGTTTTGGGTTATCCTAATCTCTTCTCAGCGATGGAAAAGGATCCGGATACGAGAAACTATTGATATAGGCGAGCTTATTCGGAATTAGACCCGGATACCTACGGCAGTCTCCGAGAATAGAACAATGGTCTACACTAACTCATTATCCTAGATGCCTCCTATACCTAGCCTTAGGAAGTATCGATCTCTCAGGGTCCTGAAAGTTCAAAGAAGAGGTCTATTTAATTCTATTTAAGTTACTTTTCTCTCTTTAGATACTTGGATTACTATAGGAGATACATAGAAATCTAAGAAAGGATTAAGAGGAAGTTAGGGAGAAGTTAGATAATCCTTAAGTCTATAGTCGTCGATCCTTGCTGCTTAGTTCTTAATCTTATATCTAGCAGGTAAACGAGGCCCCATTTATGTCGAATAGGAAATAGACCACATAATAATCTAAATTAGAAAGGGCCGTATAGAATAAATAGTAAAACCTAAATAGAATAAATACCGAGATAGTAGAGGTATCAATATGTAATATTTAAGGAAGATTCAGTGAATAATATAGAGATTTAGACATAATAAAAACAATAAATAATCCGAAATAGGCTGCCTAGGGCATGTTAAATAGCTCCTGGGGTATTTAGCTTAATAATATTAGGCTATACATCTGACAGGAAGTGTATACAAAGGCGTTAGGAGGAGAGATACCAAACAGCAGCGTGTGCAGATATAGAGCCAATAATAGTCCGTAGATTGCTTCTAGGAGTATAAAGGTGGTTCTGTTTATCGATCAGAATCCTTCTTTCTGAAAATGTAGAGACCTTATAATTTAGTCAGTCTAAGAAACGTCGTGACTTCTTTCGGTATAAACTCAATTAGGAGAACTGGAGATCCGCCGTGGGGATCCTTTTGGAAGGAGATTTGCAGATCCTTGAACTGGGACTTAAATGTACTTCACCAACGCACAGTAAATAGAGCTAGCGAGTTGGGCACACATACTTAGATGTGCTGGAAGCCGAGGTAGAAGTTCTTCTCCTGAGTCGATAGAATAGTGTCGTTAAATAGACCTATATCCTCGATATACACCAGTGTCTTCTTTACGGGCCTTTATAAGCCACCTATCTAGTCCATCCTCGTGGACGAGCTACTTGAAACCCTGCCAATAGTTAAAACGCATTGCCTAGCCGACCATAAAAAATACAATATTTAGTACGTACCCTGCGCACTTCCGACTCGTTATAATTTATCGATCCGTGTCTGGATTAACTTCTATTAATATCTACGGAGGTTTTTCCAGTCCGCTTCCAACGAATTTAATTATAAGTAGTAGTACCGATACCGATAGACGTGATAACACCGCTTATAAGACGGATTTGACGGAGTTGGACGAAATACTACGTCTACTAAAAGGTTATCGGTTAATTTAAGGGGGAGAACCTAATAGTCGGAAGGGATAATCGTACGGTGAGAACGAATTAAGAGCCGCTGGAAGAGATCAGAGACTTTGGCTGGACTAGGGATTGGTTGGCTTCTGCTAACAATATCGTAGGCACTGCATTAGTAGGATAGGCATAAAGACTACAGCATAAATATGACAGAATCCCGAAGAAGCCCTGCGTGAGGTGTCAGTCATTTTCTAGATATATACTCGGTCGGGATCGTAGATATTTCATTATATTATTTCATAAGAGTAAGCGGTTAACAAATATTGGTTATAGGCTAGAAACGAGACTAGGGTACTGGTAAACAAGTAATAAACACTCAGTGGTAGGCGAGTTACATAAAATATAGAATATCTAGTGGAAAATGCTTATTAGTAAAGCAGATCAAAGTAATAAAATAAATAGAATATGGGAAAATAAGAAAACAAAAGGATAGGTAGTAAGAGAGAAGAATGGTCGAAACAGGCTATAATAAAATAAATATGCAGCTATCGCGGCTTCGGAGTAGTTAAGTGCTGTAAGGCTATTTTCGGTATCCTCAGGAAATAGCCGTTAAAACTCAGTTACTAGGCGCAGAAACCATAAAGCGAAAAACGATTATATTTTAGGTAAAAATATTTAAATCAGTTCTGATAGTCCCTGTGCTACTATACTTGGTTCTTTCCATAAACTAATTGATTATTACTAGGCTAGATGCTCAGTATTTACTCTAGAAACTCCACAATAAATATATCCTACATCTAAAGATCACTGCTACTGACAATATGAAGATAGCTAGGCTTAGAATAGGAACACTGTATGCAGTTTTCTAAAATTCCGCAAACATAAATAAGAATATACCGCCTCTAATGCTTATTAGCGTTTAGCTATTAACGCAGTAAGAAAGCTCCCACAGACAGTTCAGTTAAACAGATTTGAATATATCCAGGGATTAATTTCCCCCAAAAGAACAGTGACCATATAATACTACTCTCGGCACGTTTGACTCTCTTACTGACCTGCCAGCCTCCCTCATAGGCCAATATGACGCGGTACATCTACGCGTGTAGGCCAGCAGCATACGGGAATATAAAACTGTGTCCTCTCCTCTATTATATAGTTAAAATATCTCTTATGTAAGATATGCCATTCTATATTTAAGATTTAATTTAACGTAATATGACTGTAGAACCAGGAGGCTACATTCAGTGGGAGAAGGGCAATCTAATTAACTAATTGGTCGAGGGTAAAATGGCAAAGCAATTTGAGAAAAAGATAAAACAATTTTTAAGATAGCTGGAATTAATTACAGGAAAGTAGGTTTTACTCTAATGGGGATAACTTCAATATTTCTAACATACGGAGCTAGCTGGGTTCCTATCGCAATATTAGCATAGAAAAAATACTAAGGGACGAGGAGACACTTAGCTATAGTACCTTATTCTTTTACAGCTATCTTACCTCTGTCTATATCGAAATATAAGGTTACATAATTCATAAGATTAGAATACCTGAGTTTATAAACGCTGTAACAGTAGATATAGCTAGCTCTACTATTTACCTTCTCTATAAGACAACTATCCCATACGTTGCAAAGAATCCTATAAATTTACTCACTGACTGGTCTGCTCCTACTCCGTATTTCTAAATACTCCCAAAGCTATCCCCCTTATCTATGGCTCGACTCAGACTGAGCAATATATTTATATTTCCTTATACTATTTAACATTTATCAGAACGCGTAGTTATTTATAGCAGCCCCTATTGTTATAACAGGTATAATGCTCCTTATAGAAGTGATGGAGATTCTAGGAATTGGAGTAGAGGAATGTGTTACTAACCATACTATACTAGCGGGTTTGATTATTTGGCCGAACTGGCGAATATAGTGCGGCGCTTCGCCAGCTAGGTTACTATAGAGAAGATAAGGTTTTCTACTACAGATTTTATTTGCCTTAAGATTTAAACACAGATACAGGTATATACGAGACAATTAGGCCTTTACTAATCTTTATAATCTAAAAATACGTCCATTATAATGCTTAACACGAGCCGGCAGTCGTGTATTATTTGAGCGACATATATTCTCTCGCCTTTGAAGTATGGGAGGCAGTGACCTGATGGAACTAACGATGGTAAGTGTATAAAGCAAGAGATGATTAGTGTCATATTGTGATGCGGGATCCCCTTAGCTGGGTGGCTTCGTCGCTGGATAGCAGAGCTCAATAGAAATAGAAAGGCTTCGGGTTTTAAATATTCAATATTGCAGTCTCAATAGGCAGAATACTAATAACGCAACATTTATAATTGTCTAATAAGCTCCTTAACGAACAAAATAATCACTTACTGTTATTCACAGCCAGCCATCAGAGATCCCATCATTAATTAATATTGCACCAGAGGTTATTTGCCTTGGTAAACTTCCTTTGGTACTGCTGCATGAACTTTATATAAAGTTTACGGAAGTGACCTAGGGCGTACAGATCTAGCATTCCTACATGTAAAGTATTCTGACGTCGTCATACATATCTCCTCAAGAGCTTCATAACCTAAGGGATAACATTAGTATATCTATTTAAGTCTTACTACTGTATGAGGCACGCTAGTATTAGGCAATAATAGACGCGGGTCAATCGCTGTCGGCGGAGTTATCGGGACTCAACGCATAGATGCTCGCACTACTTATTGTGCATATTGTCAAGGTTCGGCACGTTTAAAGAATCCCTTTACGACAATCGCTAGATTTAATAAGCAGCTTTTCTAGTAGGATTGCGTTGGTTATGTCAATAATGGTAGATTTTCTATGGAGACATTTTGGCATAAAATTCAGAAGTACATACTCCTGCATACCGCTCTTGGTTGAAGGAAAGGTCACGCGTCATGGGTTATAATGTGTTGGACCTCCTGTTTTGATACTGTACTTGATGTTCAGCCTGACCGCACTATTACTGCATTAGGGCTAGGCCTGTACTGTATATAACCAGGTCTTACCGGCTCAGGTGACCCATAATAATCATCTCAATTACATCTAGTGACTACAGGTCAGCCCACCACCCCCCCTGGACCTCGGACCACCGGCGCCGATTTTCCGGATCACGTGCTAACCCTTTTAAAACACCTCATCC
>NW_027395600.1:4506-20951 GCF_047715705.1 Aspergillus ambiguus | reverse complement strand
AGAGATAAGTTAGAAGAATAGAATACACCTTCTTTAGAAACTTATGTCCTTTAATCCTCAAAAGAATCATAGAAACAGTCCACATATATATATTGCAGAGACGTGGGCTGTAAATCAGAGTCGAATGAAGGGTCTGAATCAGAAGGGGTAAGTATGGAATGAATAGTGAATCAGAATGGAATAAATAGGGAGTGAATGAATGACTTAGTATGGCACGCATAGGGATGATCCAGTGAATAATGCAGTGATTCAATAAGCAATGCAAAACATAAATAATCCCGAAATAGTTAGTTGGAGGCATCAGACCATACGTCTGACATTTATTATTTCATAGATTATATAGAGATATTCTTTAAAAAATCTAATTTTCTCTATCTTATCTTTATAAAAAATAATAATTATATTATTAATATATATTAATAGAATTATATAGTTATTTATATATAGGTAGATATTTTTTAATATAGACTTTAGGTCTAGTTTTCTTATTATATTATCTATTTCTCTCTACTAAAGTAATAAAGATTATTTTAGTCTATATAGGGCCCTATTTAATTAAAATATCTTATTTTTAGAATCTAGATCTGGTAGAGTCTATATATAGATCTTTTTGTCAATAAAACTATTTAGAAATATATTTACTATATCTAGTTAATTAGTCTATAGATTAAATATAGTAATTAAAGCTAGTATAACTTATAAAAATCTAAATTCTAGTATTATAGCTCTTATATTAAGTCTACTAAGTAACTAAAGATTTTCTCTTATATATATTCTTCTTTTAAATTTAACTAAATAGCTATATTAATTAAATTTATATATAAATAACTATTTTAATAGTAGTACTATCTAGTTAATGGATTTAATAGTTTTAATCGATAAAGTAGTCTACATTTTTATATTATTTAGATATTAGTATTTAACCTCTACTATATAAATTTATTTTTTAAATAGATTATTTACTATATCTCTCTATTCTTTTAGTTTTAGAGATAGATTATTTATATATAATTACTTGTAGCTAAATTAGGATATATAAAACAATTGAAAATAAGATTTTTTAATGTTTCTAGCTTTAGTAAAAATAATCTTTGTTTTTTAGACTAATAGACTTTATTAAATTATTATATTTACTAAAATTAAATTAGTTATTACTAATTATAATCTTTGGTATTTAATCTAGTAGGTTATTTAGCAAATTAGGCGAATCTAGTAGTAAATCAAATAGTAAATTTAATAGTTTAAATCTACTATTATTAATAATAATATCTGGTAGTGCTAGAATCAGTAAAATAGATAGTAAATTAGATAGATCTCTAAGTATAATATTATTCTTAGCTTTATCTAAATAATCTAAATAATTAATATTATTATTTCAGGTCTCTTCTGAACTGCTTAATAGGCTTTCTATAAGATGACTTATATTATATTTTTAGGGCTTAATTTAATAAATTCAATAAGTTTATTAATTTCTGTATTATCTAGAGCTTTAATTTTAGGTCCTAAGTTAGGATTTAAATAATCTATTTATCTAGGATTATCTTTATAGACTTTTAATTTATTAAAAATCTATAGTCTTTTATAGAAATAATTCTTCTTTTAGTAGAAATCTATATTTTCTATGTATTTAAAGCTTAGTATCCTACTAGATATTTAGTTAGAGCTCTTAGTTAAAGTTTATTAAGCTATAAAATATTTATAATTTAAGTATAGGCTCTATAGCTATATCTTTTTAAATTTAAAAGGTCTAGTATATTTTTTATTTATTATAGAACTAAGCTATATATAATACTTTAAAATTAAAATTATATAGTATCCTAATATCTTAAATATAGGGATTTAATTAAATCTATTAAAATAAAGGTATATTTTAAATTAGGAAAGGTATATATAATTTCTCTGAAAAGAAAAATTAATAATATAGATTATTTATAGTATAGATAATCTGTATTACTATTGAAAATAATCTAACTATAGTTAGTTTAGTAGCTTATATAATATAGCTAAGTAAGGTATAGTATATATTGAACTGCTATCACTAGACCAAAAAGCGTGACGCCACACTAGTTGGCATGTAATAGTATTCGATATGCATATCGCTCTGTCTGACAGTATATTAGATATAGGTTAAGCAGTAAGGTTTCTTTATAAGTCTTATAGATTGCGGTGCGGTACAATATTCTTTTTTGACCCTGCGGATTGTACCCGACCCGTATCGAGTGCATCCCTACTTTTTATAACTTTAATCTGGTGTTTCTAAGATAAATTTTTATTAATAAAAATTAGGTGGGTTTTCGCTAGTAAGTATATATATTAATTACTTTAGTATAAAATTTTAACTACAGATATATGGAGTAATGGTTTTTCTTGGGAAGATTTTCTGTAGTAAAAATTATAAATTTACTGTTATATTCTATTTAAAACGTGTCAGATACCTAAGCGAGCTGCCTTATTTACTAGGTATCTAAAATTGCCGATCTACCGAGCTAGTCGCCACAATTAACGCCACTGCCGACTTTACCGAGTTATTCGCCTCATATAACGCTATTCAATTATTAATCAGATAATTCTAGAACTAAATGATTAAAAATCATTAAGATTCTAGAAAATTCTAGGCCTTTAAAATTGTATTATAAATATAGCCTCTTTATTCACCAAAAGTTCTGTTCAACTGTATTCAATATCTAGTTCACCTTGCCTACTTTTACTTTTCTCTTACTTTTCTATGCAATTACCATATAAATCTAAATTCTAACTAAGGTAAATATAAGGATTCCCTAGGTAACACTGAACACTAATAGCTTAATAGTTATAAGCCTAGTATCTTACTTTTATATTAAAAATGCTACATTCTATTAAATTCTATTAGATTCTAAAGAATACTAAAGAGTTCTATTTAATTCTATTTAATTCTATTAATTATTTAATATATCTAACTACCGGATTTTAAATATATTAGTTAGTATGGATATAATTTTATCTATTATAGTATAATAAATTAATATATATTAACTTAAGGTTCTTCTAGATTTATAGTTAGAATCTATTTACAGATAGATTTTATATAAAATATTAATAAGTTTTATTTCTATTTACGACTTGTATAGGACATACTTTAGTATTAAAATAATATAATATATTGGTATAATACACAGATTATATATTATCCTTATTATGGAATTCGCGTAGTTACCCGTAAATCTATATAGGTTCTACTCTTAGAACCTATAACCCGCGCGGACTATAACTCTTTTAACCTGTATTATACTACTACGGTGCGGATAGAGAATCCGCACGGATTTGCGGTGCGGGTTGACAACCCTAATAAAATGTATTATATTTTTAAGAAATATCTCTCCATAGGAAAATAGAGATAATATTATATAAAATACGCTATAGACATTATATCGATCTCTTAAAACTTAGAATTATTAGTTTAGAGATCTAGATTATAATTTTTATAGACTAGAATTCCGTAAAAGAAATTATAAACGTTAATTATATATAAAAAGAGCTATACTATTAGACTACGTCTCTTTATATAAGTAGTATCTTGTCTAGATTCTAAGAATAAAATAGAAAATAAAACATAAAAGAAATATAAAAATTATAAAAAATTTAGATTATAAGCTATACGATAATCTTAGTAAATATTATAGAAATCGAATTAAATCTTTGCTTATAATTTTTCTTAAATTCTTACTCAATCGCATTAAATAGTAACTTAAAAAATAAATGTATAAATATAATAATATTTATAGATTCATATAGTCCTTTAGTAAAATCTTTACTTTTATTTTTAATTTTTTTTTATAGAAATAGCTAACTATAATAGAATATTGTTACGGTACCAGTAACAGTCAATTATATAATAGCGGTTTGACCAAGTAGGAGGAACTAGGGTAATTTATAACTAACCGATACCCCGTAGAAAGAGATACACGGTTCGTAACTAATAAGTAGACCTATCTAGTTATATTAGAACCTATATACAATATAATATTACACCTATTCTCGAATAAACTATACTAGCATTAGCGCAGCTTAGGCGGATCCTAGGGTTTAATATATAGTTCTTATAGTTTTTTTAAATATTTTATTATTATTATACTTAATTATTTATAGCTAGAGCATATATATTTTATAAAAATAAAGAATATATATCTCAAAATTTAAATCGAATTATAATTATATTATTAAACTATCTTCCTATAATAAAGTAATAATAATGTTAACTAACACACTAAAATAGAAAATAGTTATAGAGATAGAATGTATAAACTATATTAAAAAAGGTATAAAACTAGTAACCATATAACTGGGCTATTAAACTCAAAAACTACTTAAACCTAAAATTAAATCAAATAGAAGTAATAAGGTTTTATATTTTAAAAATTGCTATGTCGTTAGAGACTATATATATTTTTATAGAGTTAATTATAGAGAGACCTTATTTATAGCTAAGCTAGTTATTATTCTAAAGATCTTTTATATTATAGTGTTATTCAGTCCCGTTACTATATATATAAGAAGATATTTAACTAGCCTTTCTATAAATTAAATTCTCCGGATACAAGAAAATCTATATAAAATAATACTATAGCTTTAATAATAGCTAAAAAGAGTTTATATATTTCCCTTATCGCCCTTCAATAACTAGTTACTTTAAGTTTTCAAACGTTAAAGAGTAAATAAATCCTTCCTTTATAAAGATACCATATGATAACAAAATACTAATAGTAAATACCAAAGGATCGATAACTAGATACGTAATAATAGATAGTTCCGATTTCGTATTTATCTTAAGATTTAGAATATAGTTAGTCTATATTATAGACTTATAATGCGGAAAGAATACAACTTTAATTATTAAAACTAAATTATCCATGTACTCGAGAATTTAGAATTTAAAGATATTAGGCCTATAAAACTCCATCTTAACTTTTAAAAGGCGATCTGGCTATTTTTTAACTTATAATTGCACTCGCGTATGAAGTATACTAATAATATAGCCCACTAGGTTAGAGAGACAACTAGAAACGAAGCGCTTAAACCCACTTATCTACCGAAAGAAGGTACCTTTTCCAATATATTCTCTTATAAAAACGCTTAATTCTATTTTAAGCATTTAGCGGACAAGATGAGTATTAAATAAAAGCTTAAAATTAAGAAACTCTATTATTATATCTCTAAATCTAACATAATAAGTTTTATAGTAATATAATCTCTTAAAGGTTTCGCAGGTATATGCGAATTAGAGAATATTAATTTAATCTTAAGTGCTAGAGTAACAATTTACGTAACCTAGCTCCACTATTTTAAGGGTAATATTATGTTTTGCTTCTATTTTATATTTAGTTCACTATTCATTCAAGCCACTGCTCGTTCAGCCTATATATAATATATTGCCTCTACTTCTCGAGCCAACAAATATAATCATAAAATAGTAAATTAAATTAAATCATATTATTCTAAGATTGTTGTTTTCTCTATGGACTTTATATAGCTTTTTCTATAGATTAAGTAGTCCAATTAAACATAATAAGTTATTTTTTTTTAAAAAAAAATTTCATAGTGTTTTTTATAGCCTCTTTAGCTTTTCAGAAGATTTTAATTTATTTTCCAGAATTTGTAAAGTTATACTTTTAGGAAATTTTTATTTCATAATCATATACTAGAAAATATATATAGAAGCGGTATTATTAAAAATTTTTCAGAGAACTAAATATATCGTATAGAACTTATGCAAGAAAACAATTAATAGAGATATTTTATATAAAACAATAATTTCTTAGCAGTTATGAACAAAATATAATATATTATGAATTACTTATATTAAAGAAACCTTTTATTCTTTTTCTATGATTTATTATCTCCTTATATATTGTTAGTAGTGACAATTTCAGTACTTTTCTAATTTTTATCAGATAGGCTTTAAAGATACTTCTTAAAGTAAGGCTTTTAGTAATTTTTATTGTATAATCCCCCCCTTTTAACGATGATAAAATTAATAACCTAAAGCTTAATTCTTTGTTTTAAAAGTATACATTCTCTCGTTCCGAAAGAGTTATTCGTTTCTTTAAGTTTTTACGAGATTGCTATTTATTAAATTAAATCTTATACATACTTTCCTATATAAAAATTTCATATTTTTTTTTTTAAATGTAACCTTTTTATTTATTCTAAAAGTCTCCAAGGTTAAATAATAATAAAATCTTAATAAATTTAGAAATATTTCTTGAAACTTACTTCAAACCTATTAAGTGTAGCGCATATTTTAGAAATATAATTTAGGATTATACTATTCTTCATGTATCTTCTAGATAGCTATTATATTAGACACAATGTATTATTTCTTTTTTAATTTATTCTATAAATCCTTCGCACATTAATATAAGAGATAATTCTTCAGCGAATTATCTGCGTGATTAAATCATCAAGGAAATTCTGCAGGTTTTTCTCTAGCCCTTTCTTGGCTAATTCACTTAATTTCTAACATTAGAAGGACGTGAGTCTTGAAGTGTGGATATCCATTCAGAAGCTACCCCAGAGATCATTCATTTTATCCTTGCGATCTATTTTTTTGACTTATCTCACTTTCTACTTACTCCTTCCTTAGATTTCTATACGTTCCTAGAAATCTAAGTATTCGGCGAGGAAGATCTAAAGTCAAATCGAATTAGTTAGATAATTCTTCTGCAGCTATACCGAACTCCCACAGTTCTATAAGAGTTAATTACGAAAAGTATTATTTAGCTCTTAAAACGAAAATTGTATTTTTCATAGATTGCTCGTTTAATTAAAGTAGGTATCTTTATAGTTTTTTTCTTCTAAAATTATGCATTTTAGCTATTCTAGTTACTACTTGCTATATTTATTGGGCCTTAAGACATATTATAATAGATTTAGACTAATAGTTATTTACGTCAGTTAGGAGAGAAAGATAGTATTAATAGAAGAAGTAATTTTCGAGACTTAGTACGCGTTAAATTAATAAGGATACAAAATTATTGTAATTATTTTTATACTTTACGGATTATTATCTTAATAATCAAGTCCTAGGGTACTTATTTACTCAAAAAGTAAATATAATGATAAGCTTAATAAGTAACAGATTACATTAACAGTGAACTACACATAAAATAGGCGATATAAAACATAATATTACCCCTGAACTATAGAGCCAGATCACATGGATTCTTTGACTCCCGGGGCAAGCGATATTAATTATAAAATATAACTATAAATTTTTTCCCTATAATATATCGCATACTGGGTTCATAACAAAATTTTAGAAAATATAACTAAGCTTAGTATTTTTATACTTTTCAAAGTGGCTAAAAGCTAGAAAAAAAGGGTAAGAAATAAGCGTAATAATAAGCAAAATAATAATTACTATTATAGTAATAATCATTATCCTGTATTTAATAAGAGTAACAAAATAACCAATATATTAAAGGCTATTTATTATTTTAGATAGTTTTTATTATAGCTAACAATATTATATAAAGAAAATTACTTAAATCAATAATAAGCTGCGAGGACGTCCATAATAAATTTATACAAATTATTATCTATTTATAGATATATAAGTTAAAAAGAAAATATGGTACAGTTAGAGAATATTTTTATAACTAAATCTAGATCAGACTGGTATATAACTTAAAATAATTAATTAACTAAGCGACCAAATCATAGTTAGGACAATTTAAATATATAGGAAACTATAGGCAACAAAACGCAAATATAGAT
This sequence comes from Aspergillus ambiguus, assembly GCF_047715705.1. Classification (NCBI taxonomy): domain Eukaryota; kingdom Fungi; phylum Ascomycota; class Eurotiomycetes; order Eurotiales; family Aspergillaceae; genus Aspergillus; species Aspergillus ambiguus. The sequence continues at coordinate 13,199 of NW_027395600.1, read as the reverse complement.
ATAGTAAAATTTATAGGTACTAATAAATATAAGGGACACGTCAGTAAATACTAATAAAAAACTTATTATTAATAATCGTTTTAATGCTTAAGATATTATAAATACTAAAAGGTACTTTTAAAATTAAGATTTCAGTAAGTAAATTTTTTTTTTATAAAACGGATAACGTAAATATAGAAATAACCATAATAGCTATGGTTAGTGATAGTAATGATCAGAAAACAAAAGCCTTATTATGAAATTAAATAGAAGAGTATATTAGAAACATAAAAGTCTATATAAGTAAACATGCTCTGTTATAACATTATAGAAGACTTTTATTTATTTTTCTCAGTTATTTAAATAACGGTCTCGAAATTAGCTAACTCTCTACTTAATATCCTCTTAATATTGTTTAACAGCTTAACCTCTTAGTATCTAGAAGTATAGTTATTCTTAGCGACTTCGATTACAAATTAACTATTAATTTTTTTCTATGGGGATATATCGTACCTCATAAAGTTGATTATAGCAAATAACCTAATCAAAATAGCTTTAAATATATCATAAAGCTTTCACAGTCTATACTAGGTTTTATAGAAAGCTTATATTGTAATTACCTATATTAGTTAATTCATACCTTTGACTAGTTAAATTCATATTCCCCAAGATAGTTATATAATAGGTAAGACAGAACCTACTGGAGTATTAAATCTTAAATCCATTAGAAGTAAATACTATCGTTTATCTGGTACAAATTTATAAGCAAAATTCTACGAAAATATTATAACTTATTATAACTTACCCTAAGTAAATAAATCTAAATGATTTTTTTAGACCTTATAGGGGCTAAGTAGGATTTAGAACCTAGCTGATATTAGATCTTATCAGAATTACAGAGAGGTATTTATTATCCAAAATATTTTCTATAATATAGCGTCATGTTTAATCTAGCTTATTTATAGATGATATAAGAAATATAGAACTAGTAATTTATAATAGGCCTCTCTATATATAGATACAGATAATAATTTCAAGTAGTATAATATGATTTTTTTCAAAGTTGCTATCAATATTCTAAGAATTTAGTAGTTATTTTCTAATTAAGAAAAGAGTTAAAATAGTCATTATATGGGATAATATAAAACCACCAAAGTACGTTAAATATAGAAAGAACATATAATTTAGTCTATAATGATATGAACCATATAGCCTCGGCTTAGTTAACTAGATAATAGCTAGATCTTATAACCATACAATGATCTAAGAAAAGAATCTAAATAATTAGCTGACTTTGTATCTAGGTAAGATAGGCCACTATAGTTTAAAAGAACAGATATATATCTAGAATATTAGTACTATACTATACTTGAATCTTATATGCAGAAATAGTTCAAACTAATACGATTTTCTAAAGATATAAGCTCAAAATTACTTTCTTAAAAGAAACGTTTTTAATAAAATCTGATTACTAATGGTTTTAAATAGAATCAAGATTATGGGATATTAAGTATATTTCATTAACTTATTATTAAATTATTAGAGATAACTGGGGTAAACTAAAAGAAAAGAGCTCTTATTAGATTAGCAGGCTAGAAATAGGAAGACAATAGAATATTAACTTTATTAGAAGTAAAAGATAAGAATAATGCGATATAAAAATTAGTAGATTAGTATGGGAGGTAGTTAGAGCTGCGAGAGGTTGCCGGTAGCATAGACGTCAATTACGAGGCGTGAGAACCCGCTTGCAAGGAACATAGCGATAGAATCCCCTTGCCGGGAGCTGGGGCTCAGTTTATATCTGGTTTACCATTCCTTTCGAACCACTACCAATTTAACTAGTTACTCTCAGTACCGATAATTCTTTAATTCCTTTAGAAATCTTAAGAAAGGGTTTCCTTTAGACTCTCTTATATAAATTTCTAATAATATCCTATTTACAGTAGTAATTTATCTTCGAATATCTACAATCATTTAATTCAACCAAGTTTATATTTAGATAGTCTAGATATTATCCTACTTAAGTAGGTTATAAAATCTCCATTATTTAGCTAATAAAAGCTCTAGTATTTAGCCAAGAGATATAGATAATAAATCTACAAAAGGTGGCCATCTCATTTACATAGCCATCTTTACCGAATACGTTATCGATGGATATGGTGAGGATTTCTTGGGTTATACAACTCTAAGTAATCACGATCCCTAGTAGAGATCTCTAAATCTATATAATCTTTTTCTCGCTCTATAGAGAAGAAAAAAAGATCGTTATATATCTAAGAAATATACTAGACGTTAAAATATAATAAAAATTAAATTTCTTCTCTTTTGCTCGAATTTTTATTACTACAGTCTAGCTCTATGCTAATCATCGTTAAGCGTTTTAAAAACATAAAAAATAGAGGAAAATAAGGAAAACATTCTCTAATAATTATCTCATCTACATATGAGTGGTAATAACGCTGTTTCTAACGAATAAGAGAAAAAGGAACCTAAGTGAAAGCAGCTTTTACACGTAAGGCTTTTATACGAAAATTGAATACTCTATTTAGGGGTATATAGGAAGTTAAAGTATAGATAGAGAAATTACTTATATCCTTATTACTTTCCAGAAAGGCTATTTCTCGCTCTATTTATTTTCTTTACATTATTGTAATTATATTATTGGATTTAGATTAAGATAATCAATATGGGAGCAGTAGATGTTTTATTACATCCTAATTTTAAAAATTTTTTTGGAGATTAAATCAAACTATAATACTTTCTGATAACAAGCTTTTTTACTTTTTTATCTATTTAAATATTAGTAGTAATATCTGGAAAATACTTAATATACTGTTTCTAATTATTTCTAATTTACAAATCCTCATAAAGTAACCTAAATCAAACAGGCAATAAATATATTAATATGTATATACTGCCAATAATTATAGTTAATTTATTTAGCTAAAGTAATATTATATAATCTACCTAATCTAATGTTATAGGACGAACAAAGATAGATCTTCCTATCTAGGTTTGCTGTATAAACAAAAAGAATTAGCTAAGGAACAGAAGTTAAGAAGCTATAATCGAATTATAAATATTTGCGATATAATATAAAGTTCTAGTTTAAATCTTAGTTTAGATTTTATGTAATATCAAACTCTCCTAATAGAGAAAAACTTGGGTTAGAAATAGATAACTAAGCTATCTAGAAAGGGCTAAACTAAAATGGTTCTAGCTATTTAGCTAGATCATTAAAATGCTAATTTGTAATTATTAATTAAGCGAATACAGGCTAGATACAAAGACTTAATACTTAAACCTCCCTAGGGCCCTATAATAGCTATTTCTAGATATGTAGACGTTATGGCGTCTTACTTATTTTAGAAATAGATGGAAGGAATTTTTTAAAAAAAAAAGAATATATACTATATAATACTAATAAAGACGAAAAGACTGAGAAATTCGCTAGAATCCAAGGAAAGGAAATAAAGCTATAATTTAAAGCACATTCTCTTTACTACCAATTTTACTCCTTTTTTATCGTAGAGCGATTTCAATGGAAAAAGGCTATAGATTTCAACTTATATGGAGGATTCTGGGTTTAGATCCTTGAGATCTTAGATACTATGTATAAGTTAATAATAATCATCTCTAATTACTTTATTGGGTATAAAAGCTGATGTATACCCTGGTAGATAAAATCAATCTTCTATATATGTAAACCGTCTAGGTATATTCTTCGGACAATGCTTAGAAATTTATAGAACTTTACATAGCTTTATACCTATTGCTATATAGTTTAAGGGATTAAAATAGAGATTAGTGGATATTATAATTTATAGTATTTGAATTAAAAAAATAGATGTAGATATATACAGAGTACTTTGTAGTAGTGAATTAAATTTTAGTAAGTTATTAACATATTTCGTATATGTATATATACATTTATAGGCATGTTAATTTGATAGTAGAATGTCGTGCATTATTAAAACTAACTTTAAAGAAAGCTAATACAGCTAATTAATTGTAATAACTGAAATATATATAATTATATAATCTTCTATCGAAGAGTCCTGGACCTAATAAAGATATTATTAATGTTAAATATATTGTATTGCTATACTGCGTCTTAATCTATCATATGTTACTAAAATATCTAAGCCTATTGCAGATTCGGCTTCTACTATTATCATAACATAAATAGCAAAAGTTTGTCCCAAGATATCATCAAAACTTAATGAGCTAATTAAAATAAAGGATGTTAAAGATAACATAATTTCTATAGAAATTAGTATCATGGTGATATGTTTTTTATTTAAAACGAAACCTAACATTTCTATAAGTAATAATATTACTAAAAAATTCACTGTAAAACTTTTTATTAGATATATCTATGTTATATTTATAATTATATAATATATATATATAATTGCAATATATTTTAATTCTATGTGATAGACATGTATGTGATTTAAATCTATGTTTATGTGTGTGTTATAATTAACGTAATCAACGGGCGAGCGACGAGTTTTTCGCGGCGCCTATTACTAAATGAAGCTATTCAACCACCAACTCCATTGAATTAACTAGATAAATATATGTAATGATAGCTGTTTACTAGGGTAATTCCGAATTGTATGTCCCACTATTCCACACCTACTGTAGCGTTGCGGAGCTCGTCGGCGAGGCACTGGAGTAGATCCCTCGGGCTGCTCATTAAGCTGTGTATAAAGCTGCTGAACCCTATTATAGCCTTCTTGTACATTAAGAAGACGGTCATTACCTAGTTCAGCACGTTTTCTTACCTTTCTCTGACTTGTCGCCTATTTTCAGTTTATAGAGCTCTAATTCGCTCCTCTAAAATAAGCTAGGTTTGTAATCCTACTTATACTACTTTTTTAAGATGTCGAATATGAGTAATTAGACTACTAGAAAGCTGCTACTTCTTATTTAGACTATTCTGCAGGCTTCAGACCTTTCGATCTAACTAACGAGTGTTTTACGGAGTCTAAAAGGTAGAGGATACCTAGTCTTTAACCAATAATAGGATAGGTATGGGCGTACATAGTCGAAAGGTAAGCTACAAAAGAACGCGCTCTGAATTAAATGGTTTAAGCCCTGCTTCTCTAAAACCGCCGCAGATATTAGCTATAGTAAAGACTTTATCGCGTGCATCTGGATATAGCGATAGAAAGTCTTCTTTATTAATATAGTTGTTGCCGGCAATTATATGGCCTTCAAGAAGCTTTCCGTACGCCCTTTTTAGTGGACTAAAAGTACCTATTAGGCATTATGCGGTTGAAGAAGATACAAAGAGTAGGCAGGTATACAGAGATAGGTTATTATATTCTGCTTGCAGAAGTCATCGAATTTAGTAGTTAGATAGCTACTATAGCCGTTAAGAATAAGTAACCGCTTAGTACCAGTTATATAGCGCTTAGAGTATTTTTTTAACTAAGAAAGGCCTATTTTATCAGTCGTCCAGCTATTCTGACTAGTTACAATCCACCAGTCTTTAGGAAGCTTAGGTTCTTGGAACTAGGTAGCTTATTAGACGCTTACTTTCAATATAATAACTGGCGGCAGATATACGCCTTTTGACCTAATTGTCTCGATAATTGTAACCCATTCCTAATTACCTTAAATAATTCTATGTGGTTGCTCGCTGCGCTTAACTGCAGTAATCACTTTTAATATAGAGCAGAGTCCTATTGCAAAGCCAGTCTTGTCGAAATTCCAGATATCGTTCTCATGTATGCCGTGTTCCTAAATAACAGCTTATATAGTCTCAAACTAAGGCTTTATAACTATTGGATCTTCCTGCTTTGCGCATTAATAAGTTATTTGTCTTGTATATTATGTCCGAAGCTCTGGTTAGCGTTTAACAAAAGTATAGGGCCAGTTAATTCTAATTATTATTTTAGGATCTTGAAGACGCGCATTATTACTCAGCTATTCTATATAGAAATTTAGGTCAGATTGGAAATCCTCGTTTATCTATATCTAATAGTTACTTCCGAAGTAATTCTTCTTCGATTTCCGCAAATTTATAGTTGTTGGCGCGTGTTTCTGCGCGTGACTTTCTCCCTTTAAGACGCGCACGTAGAGTAGCCTCTAATATACCAAAAATCTCTGCAGACTTCAGTACTGATTTAATTTGCTTCTTTTTATAGGCTGAAATAGCTATCTGCATACGATTCTCCTGAGATAAAGGTATTTTACTGCGTTGTATTGATAAAAAAGACGCGTTGAAAAAGTATTGATTTAGAGACGGTAAGGAAACTCGTCGCTCGCCCGTTGATTACGTTAATGTAGCAAGATTATTAAATCAATATATGCTATGAAATTTCAGTTTCAAGTCATTAAATATTTCCATATTATTACTAGTATTGCTATGATAGTATCTGGTTTAATATATATATTATATAAGTTATAATCTGTTATAATTCACATAATCAAAGATTTTTAGTTACTTGATTTATTTATTATAATCACTATCTTAATAACAGGAAACAAATAGTAAATATATTTGATGATTGAAAAGGTGTTGTTTATCTGTATTTATTAGTTAATTTCTAATTTACTAAAACAGCACCACTGTAAACAAAAGTTTTTTATCTACACTATTAACTAATAGAGTTGGAGATAGTTTATTAACTATAGGTATCTTTCCTATATTATAATCTTTTGGTAATATAGATTATAGTAGTCTTCGCTTTAGTACCATACTATAATGAAAACATTATAGAAATAATAGGTATTTATTTATTAATAGATGCTACAGCTAAAAGTTCATAAGGAGGATTATACGTTTAAAATTATCTTAAGCTATGGAAGACCCTACACTCGTGTTAGCCTTAATTTACGCTGCCATTAGGGTTATAGGTGGATTATAAGATTATCACCTCTGATGAAATAGTACAGTTCAACTGTATTAGTTCTTGATTGTAGCTTGTATGGTCTCAAACCATGCACGGCATTATAATCTTTAAATCTTCTGTTTCGTGTTGATAGGTCATTCGTCCAGTCTATCGTGTACGTAGCTCAGGATGGCGCTTAACAAATTTATATAAGGCTAGCTGATCTTAAGAGCTGTGGTAGAACCTTATAAATAATTAGATAGTAGTACTTAAGCTATTCCACGTAGAAATTTAGGCCGAATTAGAAATTCTTGCTTATCTACATCTAATAATTGCTTTTAAAGTAATTCCTTTCTAATTGGGGTTAGTTTATAATAATTAGGGTGTATTTCCGATTATGGTTTAACTCTATTGAGCTAGTCGCGTTTTAGAAACTGCGAAAAGACATATAGCATGTTTTATTGATATAATTTAACTTTTTAGTAGGCTAGCTATCTGAGTATATAACTCATTAAAACGAGGTATATTATATTATGGTGGTAAAAAAAGACGCGTGGAAATAAAAAAATAGAAATTTTAGTAGAAAGAACGCGGCTTCGTGGTTGAAAATGTTAGCTGTAATTATTAAGTTATAGTTTAGTCTTATTCCACTTGGTAAATGACGCTTTCTATAAGTTATTATCACTTTTAGGTACTGGTTTAGTTATACACGCAGTTGGAGATAACCAAGAATTTAGAAAATATGGTTTAAAAGAATATTTACCATTAACATACTTGGTAATTTAAATAGTTTTGTCAGATTTAGTAGCTGCACCTTTTATAACAGAATTCTATTCTAAAGATTTTATCTTTGAGTCTGCATACGGATAAAATTATAAGATACTATTGCTTACTTAGATATTGTTATAAGTAGCTAACAGTTATAATAATATTATATTAATTTTTACCGGACTATTTTAAAATTAATTAATCTACTGGTTTCTTCCGTAGAAAGATAAAGCCTTTTTTCTTCTCTCTAAATCACTTTAACAATGCAGTTTTGTTATTAAATGAATTTGTAGATAGCAAGAATAGCTATTTAAACACTAGATTAAAGCCGGCATCCAGACTGTACTGTATAATTAATTAAATTATGAACCCCTAACTACATAACCATACAGCCTGATTTTTAGGGGCACAAATACATTCCCTGCACTCTTGTAGTCTTTTCCTCTTTCCTCTCCCCGCGGAAGTTCCAAGCTAGCTAGGGGTGTAATATACCAGTTGATATAGGGGGATAGACTGTTTAAGTTAGATATTTTTCCGATCTGTATCTAATGAAACTACCGGAAATTACTATTATGATTAATCTTTCCGTGATTGCATTAATAACATCGGCAGATAGTATGATAAATCTATTATTAACTTCTAACATTCTAAATCACTTTCTGAAAGATACTATATATAAATCTAACCCAATAAATTCGTTCTACTCGTGAGTGAAATCAGTTCATTAGTACTTTTAATACCATAGATAACTCTCTGCATGAATAACCAATGAAAGATCTATAACTTCATCCATTAAGTAATAATTGGAATAAAGGGAATGCAATTAGCATTATTATAAATAAGGTGTAAAGTTATTCATACCAATTCAATTAAAAGTACAATGATTCATGTATTTTTATGCTATAGGTAATTTACAACAATAAAATTTCTTATAGTTACCATCATCATTCATATAACTATGAATAGGATAGTAGCTAAATAGAAATATTATTATATAATTCCATTCCTTCCATTTAAGATGGAGCGTTATCTTAGAAAAATAAACCTTACTATGTGTAGAAATATCCCATACTAAAAATTCTTTTAATATATCGAAAAGCA
>NW_027395600.1:0-4496 GCF_047715705.1 Aspergillus ambiguus | reverse complement strand
CTAGTCCAATTAAGCTAATATCTATTTACGGCTAAACCGGTATAATAAATATTATTCCACCCTAATAATATTCAATAAATTACTATTAATTAACGAAAAAATTAATGAATAACCGAGATTTATAATTAAAATTAAAAGCACATAAGCTTCCCTCCCTAACTCAAAAGTAAAACCTAAAACTAAAACAAGAAAGAATACTAATGTGAAAAATATAGTGATATTCCAATAAAAAATTATTTAGATTTACAATTAACCGTTTATACATTATATAACCTAGGCAACGTATAATAATAGCAAAGCCACCATTAATGCTAATAATTCTGTAGCTTCCATGAATATAAATCCTAAAAGTATATAGCTAATTAATTTTCTTCTCAATGAAGAGTTTCTGGAAACCCGTAAAATTAATACACCCAAAACTATTCTAATACCTATACTAGAACCCGATTAAACCTGCTATAGCTATACCTGTTCTAATTATTTCTGCTATTGTATTATAATACAAATAACATATAAGGATAATTATTCTATACTAATTAGCGGTAAATTAAATAAACCCTATATGCCCACTTTTAATGAAATTAGTAAGCCCTTATTATATTTACTTGAAGAAATCCATTCCACTAAGAGTTATCACAAGCTTTTTAACTAATCGTACTCCACAAACCAGATACATATTATGAAACTATCTTAAGGTTATAATATCTTTAGGCCCTAAAGAATCATCATAGACCAGAACAAGATAGTTTTCGTTATATGATTATATTAATATAATTATCCTTACAATATTTTTGAGAGACGTCTAAACGTAAAGGATATATTATATACTATATCTTATAGAAAGAGCTAACTAATTCTATATATAGGCTTTAAATAATTATTATAATATTCAAGGAAGCTATATGATATATTCTAAATCAGTCTCTGAAAAAAATATTTCTAAAACAAAGTATATATATCTTAATGCCTTCTATATTTAACTATATATTTGGATTTTATATATCTACTAAACTAGTAAAATCTGAACCTTAAAAAAGAAATCTAAGGATAGGTTCAAGAAATATATTTGGTACCTATTTTTAGGTTATTATTTAATAATAGCCATAATGTTTTCTTTTTTTATAACTTAAGTATTTCTTACGTGGTTTTGAGATATCCCCACTTCCTTACCTATATTAATATTTATAGGAATATTATCTTGGTAACGGTTTCTAGTTACACACATCTTATATCAAAATAATATTTTGCGGTCAGAATTCTCTGTCTAGGGATTATTTCCTACTTGAACTAATTAAGCTTAGATCTAAGTATTTGCAGAGGTGGCTGTTTTTTACGAAACATAATAACCATTTTTTAATGAGCCGTCTCTGAATAGAACTAAATGAAAGGTTTAAGTTCTCCATGAAGATATGACTGATTGTCAGACATCCATATGGGGTCCAGCCTCAGGCGTATATATACCTCCAAGTTATTATATTGAAGCAATCAATCAATGAGCTCCCTCGTTCCAAGAACCTAATTAGGCTCACCGATGGATAGATTGCAACCAGTCAGAATGGCTGAACCACCGGTGAGATAGGCCTTCTCTGGATAAATCATGTCTTTAAATCATGTTCTAGGCGCTATATGACTGGTGCTGAGCGATAACTTATTCTCGATAGCCATAGTAGCCATTTATTTGACTACGGAATTCGATAATAGTAAACTATGATTATTTCTTCCTAGAATCTCCATACAAGAATAATAATTAGAAAAAAAAAATCTATTCTTTTTAGAGTATTTTTTATAATTCTAAATATCCTACAAAAGCTGGATCCAATATTACAAATAGAGTGACTATTTAATATATTTTTCTAAGATAGTAATCAATGATTTATTATCTATTTCTTCAAGATATTACTAGGTACATTAAGAAGTTATTTTTAATAAAAATTAAATAGACCTAATATATATATAACCTGTTATAGATAAACCAATTCTCTTTGTATGAGTCGTATTTATAGTTTTAGATTTTCATAATAGATATCAGGTTTAAGCGATTTAAAACATTTCTCCAAAGTTCTAAATGGGTTGGTTAATTTTAAATGGTTCAACTTCAGGAGAGAATTTCTATCTTTCATCTTATACTAGAGTCTCAAAATAACAAAGGATCCTCAGTAATCTGAGGGCGAAGAGGAAAGTGAAAATAAAGGAAGAATGGATAGAAGTTGCTTATTAAATCGGACTAGAGGGGAAGATAAGCCATATCCATAGCACAAAATAGCTCATGAATTAGAATCAAAGAATAGTACTGTGATTAAAAAAAAAGAAACAATGACTAGAACAGATTTAAGTAGTTAATAATGGAAAATAAAAAGTATATCAAAAGATGAGGGTAATATACCATACATGTCATACTAAATAGGAGCTTTAGGTAAGGTAGATAGATACCCCAGATATCTGACAATTATTATTATCTAATTTGAAATCTTGAAAATTTCTAGCAAACTATATAATCCGTAAAGGCTGTTTATATAAGTTGCTTAAATCATAGGAATTTTTATAAAAATAATCTACTAGCTCCGCCTACCAACTCATAAGAATTTTTAGGTTATTGATTTAGTAATAGAACAGATTCAAACTGTAAAGGTTAAATATCATTTAAAAGATTATAAATTCACTAATTTAATTTAACAATTAGATTATATCACTGAACAGATAGTTATCTATAATTCGACTGATTAGAATTCTTATAAAACTCAACGTAAAAATCTATATTTAAAGTAACTTCTTAAATAATAGTCTCTAAGTAACCCTAGAGTCTAGAATTTTATAAACTATTTTAGCTCTAACTACAAGTTTTTAACCTTAAAGCTATTGAATGAAGTAATATAAATATATTTTAAATACATTGACAATTTATTTAAAACATACTATTTTATTTCTAATTAGATATTTAAGCCAGGTAGATCTCTAAATTATTATTTAAAGTTCTATTGTATACTAAGATAACTAACATTACATTATAATAATTTAGATAAAACATAATTTTATATCTCTAATATAGTTTTCTATATATTTATAGACTATTTTAGCTAGATTTATTAATCAATATAAAGTTGTTATCTATAGCAAGACTAAAGGATAATAATATACCTAAATACAGTAGATTTAGTATTTTCAAAGCCAATTTAAAAATTTTATAATTTTTATATTATTTAGGGTTTTGATTTTAGGCCCTTGGTCAGGATTCAAACGGGCTATATACATAGGATTATCTTTATAGACTTTTAGTTTATTAAAAATATAGTCTTTCGTAGAGATAGCTTTACATGTTATCTTATAAAAATTAATAATATATATATTCCTATAGATTAAGCTATTTTTATATAAATAGGTCAATAAATTATAACTATATTTTTTATATATTAGTAACTTAAGCATATACTGGTGTAATCTATTCTCTGATATTTATGTTAAGAATAAACATTTAACTAAATCAAGAAAATGTTATTTAGACATCTTCAGCCTTCTAATAATAATAATAAATTTAATAGCTAGGAGTATTTTAAATGGAAATTTGATTTAACAAGTTACTAAGAATCAAATCCTCACCTCTTAAGCCGAATATAAAATAAAGTATAGAAGTATTTTTTATAATAGATTTAATCTTCAATAACCGACTGGTTTAGTATCAAGGTAAATAAATATACTAAAATAATATTAATAGCTAAGACCAGATAAAGATAATAGATATTTAATCACTTAATATCATTCATATATGGTAAAGCTCGCTTATAATAATGGAGATAGAAATTAAATATTTTGATAGTAGTAAGAATATGATTTATAAGAAATAGTTTCCTTTATCCAAAGCGTCAAATCTTCAATACTACAACAAAATATGTCCTTTTTAAGGGTCGCATATGCAGGAATCTATTTAAGCCTATTAGAAATGTTAAATTAAATTAATATTACGTGCTGCGCAGATTTTTATAGTTGCTAGATACTCTACGCGCTAAATTATGTAATTTAAACTCTCTATTAGAAAGATGCGCTAATAGTTATAAGCTTACTAAATCTCAAGTGGAATTACTTCAAAAAAAGACCATTTAACGTAGATATGCGACGCTTTCTAATTCGGCCTAGATTATGTGAAATTATAGAGATTCTATGTTGTAAATATTTTTAAGATCCTACGGTAACTTTTAGAATCTATAGCTTTTATTAGACGCTATCCTGAGCTACGTACGCGATATACAGGATAAATAATACATTACCGCGCAAAGTAAAAAGACCCAAAGATTATGATACGCTAGTTTGAGATTGTACAATAGACTATTCAAAAACATAGTAATACATAAAGTTAATATCTGAAACTTTAATAAAACTAGTTTTGCAATAGAACTTTAAAATCATCATTACTACATGGGGGTTCAAAAGTCTGTTTACACTCCCGCGTCAACCCCCGCCATCAATTTTGACCACCTTTTTCAACCACCTCCCATTCCATCAAA
>NW_027395599.1:0-20976 GCF_047715705.1 Aspergillus ambiguus | reverse complement strand
GCCTGCTTTCCCATGATTCTTTTGAGGATTAAGGACATGAGTTTCCAAAGAAGGTGTATTCTATTCTTCTGACTTATCTCTCACTTTCTACTTATTCCTTAGATTTCTATGCGTTCCTCCTAGAGATCTAAGTATTCAGCGAGGAACATCTAAAGTCAAATCGAATTAGTTAGAATTCTTCTGCAGCTATACCGAACTCCAGAGAGTTCCATAGAAAGGCCTTTCTCTTCCTTTCCTTTCTCTCTCCATAGTCAGATGTTTTCGTCAAGGTGCCAGAATCGATCATTTTCCATCATCCTTCTGAATAGACCGTAACAAATAGCATTAAATACAGTTCTTAGGTTTTCCAGCCCAGTGTTCAATATTCTATTCCAGGTTTTTAGGCTTAGGTTAGGCATAAGAGAGCGTGCTAATATATAGCCAGTATTATAACTTTATGTTATTTGCTCCACTGCATAGCCGTAGCCCCAAAAATAAGAGCCACATAGAAACTTACTAGGTTTTATTTAAAGGAGCAGCCTACGAGAACATTAATATCTTAGATACTCCATTACTTTAGTGCTATTAATTGCTAGGACCTGTTTGTGTGCGCCGGAAAGAAATGCTGTCCTTAGTAATTTGGAATTCTCAAGGGAAATAACTAAAGTAGATATTCAAGGGAAGATAAGAGAATATTTATGGTATTCATGGGTACCTGTTATTTGATTTTCCTTTTCCTTATTCTTTTTGACTCCCTTTCGGTATTGCTGGATGACAAAAACTATACATTAAAAGCCGAGTCTGGATTGCATCTGATTATTGGCATTTTACAACTCAGAGGACAAAGTGTCAGATGATGCTGTCATAATAATCCCTTCCCAGATGAGCCAACACCAACTGTTTAAGATTTGTCAAATAATGACCTATGCATATTGGTGCCCCGAATTAGTGTAAGTAGTTGGATATTAGCATCATTCTATTTTACTATAGGGGATGCATTATTGGCTTAACAATGGAACTAATACATATGCAGGGATGCTATAAGGGAAAATTCGCTCGCTAGTTTTGGGAATATACAGTGAATTATCCGAGCGTATAATAGACTGGTTGGTTCAAATGCCATATTTATATGTAAAATTACTCCTTTGTAATTATCCAAAAGATACGCGTGCATAGTGATACTGTCAAAAGCCTAATGGTGTTGCGAGCTGAAATATTGGGCAGTAGTTCTTTATTAGGAGATTGGGACCACGCCCCTCTTACATCACACGCATCAGTCTGTCATTTACGTTGCCTCCTTTTCGGGTTATGATTTGCACAGTCCCGGTTCTATTACCCGAGAAAGGCGACGGTAGATGCACGTTTCTAAAATAGGTAGCTTCCTTAATATGAGAGTTTGGGAGTTCTATTATCCTTGGGGGTGTATTATGTTGAATGATAGGCCTAAAGTATGCAAGGAGGATAGAACGGTTATCCATTTTATAACTGGCCGTGCCTGTGTTCGATAAGTCTCTCAATTTATGATCCCTGGAGGATGGGGGCTTTGATATCTACCTAGGTACAGTTAACGACATATGCCGGTCGTCATTGTTGAACAAAATAGACCTACTGAACATGGGGACTTAAAAGTGTACAGTTTGCAGATTATTCTAGTACTGTAACTCTTGCGGTATATATAGTCCGATAAGACTCAAATTACCAGAGAGTTGAACCCTGTTATGTATAATGCGAAAGTCGTTTCGTTAGGAGCGACTGGGCTATAAAGTTTAATTCAAGCTCCTTTCTCTGTCTACTCCTTTCCTTCCTAAGTTATTAACTAGATACGTGAGCTCTTCTGAGGCCAAACTTTATTTCCAATTTATTGTCTGAAAATGTCTACTCGGTTTAAAATAGAAGTCAAGAAAGTCTACTATCTTTCAGGATTCCCAAGAACGGATTTCGGCATACATCGATAACACATGACCTATATTATGGAATACTTAGCTGCGAGATATTCTTAGGCGCTTAACAGACACCTCAATCGTCACCAGTAGGAGCTAAGAAACAGCTCAGGTAAAGTGCTAGCAATTACTTCTTACGATTTGGGCCGGAAACTTACTTGGCTTTCTATTTTTCTAAACTATTTATAATATTATCAGACGTGCCATAAGGTAAATTCGGGGTTTCAAATTTTTGTCCCATGCGCAAACTGCGTACGTACGACGCATGTGGGGTCACCTCCCAAGGAAAGCAACTAGTCACCCCTAATCCAGAGGGGGTGGGGGTTCCTTGGTATGGTGGATAGGCAAAACATAATATCGGTCAAAATAGCCGCCTAGGCACTAAGGATACGTGACTAACTAAGTAGTATATAAATAATTGTAATTCGGTATACTCTCAGAGCGCTAAGGGTATATTATATACTAAATATCTACTACCGAACAATTAAACGTATTCTAATATTATATTACCACAGAGTATATAAGGACACTTATTTATATACTTAGAATAGTTTTACTCTTCGCGTTCAATAATACTATCTTTAATAACTATAGTGTTTTATTGCTAGTACGATTCGTCCATACTTTTATTACAAGTAGATATACGTATCTACTTGGCCTTGCTTCTATCTTTGCTGCTTGGATCTTACGATTATCTCGTCAGCTCTTAGGAACGTTAGCATCGCTCACAGGAGTTGTTATACTCCCAGGATAAGTATCGCCCATTCTTGGGACCAGTGGATTCTGATCACCCGAGCTCGAATAACCACGATAGCAATCAGCGCAGCTTAGACGGATCCCAGGGCTTGACACTACTCTTAGAACCCGCAACCCGCGCGGACTATAACTTTTTTAACCCGCACCGCTGCGGTGCGGTGCGGATAGAGAATCCGCGCGGATTTGCGGTGCGGGTTGACAACCCTAGTACCACTGGTACTATTTCTATAATAAAATATGAGCTTTTAAGCGATAAAAGCGATTGGATCACTTATTAGATATATTAGAACTCACGTTAGATTTGATAGAAGCCATGGTAGGGGGGAGAGGGGGGGAGGAAGGTGTTGGTAGAGGTATTATTAGTAAGAGATTGAAAGAGGTCGCGCGGGATGAAAGATAAAATTAGGTGGTGCGGTAGTCACGTGACGCCAAGACCATTAATAAGCAGTTATTGGACCACGCGACCTAAATATTATACCCGGCTGACCTGCAACCACCCAAAACAACCGCTACACCACGCGTCAACCAGCCACCGCGCGAGCCACCTAGCTTACCAATCGAGGCCTCAGGCATTATAGCGGCCCAGGCACCGCAGCTTAGGGGCCTCCTAGCGCCAAGGCCATGAGGCCATGGCCTTTCGGAAGGGGGAAGGTGGTGTTAGGCCCTCCATGTCAGGACCTCAAGCACCGCAGGTGCGGATTAGTCAACCGCATGTGTATCACGTGACTATCTGCCACACCAAAACCTACCGCTGGTCTCCCCCCTTTTTAGGAGACCAGCGAACAGTCGTGTATCTAGTCAATAGACCTTCCCACCGCAGCTATTCGTCATATTACCTCCTTTTTCCTATTATCTGATCCTTCTAGCACGCTAGTTCACCTCCTCTAACAGATTTCGCGTGAACAAAAGGAAATTTTAGAATTTGAACTAGTGATTAGGATTTAGCATTGGTCACTCTATATTTAGGTAAATTTTGACAGGATCTTCTAGTCGGAAAATAGCCCATGGCATCCTTCATATAATCTGCTATGGGTTCCATGACCAGAGTACACACATCGATTATAGACGAAATAATCGAGAAGACGAGAGACATGCCGGTAGCCATGATGTTTTACATCACCTTTGCTGGGGCGTTTCAAGGTCTCTACCTCGAGGATATCACGTTCACCTCCGTAACAATATTCACTAAGGACCTTTATCGTCTGGTGCGTAAAAAACTCACACGTGATCCTTAATTAAGCAAACGGTGGAATATCGACCACATCCGAGTTCTTTTATAATCGGATATCTGTCGTTCAGCAACTGTCCGACAAAACCATGCCCAAATAGTTCTCGTGGTCTGTCCGCCATGGTTCATGGGTACTTGAATGGACCAAAAGGAAGAAGTCAATTTGAAGATTGAATTAATTTCTTCTAGCAAGTTCACAAGTACGCTACAGTACTAGACAATCATATTTCAGACTCTTCACTAGATACATTGTTGGAAGATAGCAAAGGCTACATTTTCCCCCTCCCCCCAAAACACAAACAACAGAACCATCAAAGTGTGCCAGCATAAATAAAGCCTTGGACCGCAGTCTAGCATTCAAACTCAACTTTGCACTGAGAAGAAGCGGTGATTCCAATACCGTAGAAATCAGTGCCACTAGTGGGCTCTTCGCCGTCAACATGGGTTTGATCACCGTAAGAACCGTGGCATTCCCTGCGAAGAAATCAGTGTTTTCGATTCGATATTCACATCTAAAGATTGGGAACACACGTAAATGTATTGATGTTACAACTAGCGGCCCACGCAAAACTGGTCTCTAGCCCATCTCCGTCAATCCAAGCAAAGTCGGTGCAGGCGCCCGGGCAGTCATCATCACAGTTCATTTCGCCGATTTGGTCGCCATTCGCATTGAATAGTTCAACACCGTTCCATGCAGCCAGGGGCCCTTCGACCATAACCGAATTGTCTCTCATCCAGCCGACAGCAGAGCATGTGGCTGCCATGGTGGTTGAAAGGCATGTGGCCACGAATAGCGCAGGAAGGATAATTTTGGACATATTGGTCACAGGTGAAGGGGTATGCCGTACGACAGGATCCAATGATCGATACCGATGGCAATGGAACAACTGGAAAACTGCGAGTCATCGCTCCTTAAATACCATTTTTTGGGCCATTGAACTTATGGGTATCGAAATATGCTACCCGTCTGCTAAGGCCTCTTTGATCCTTCCGTGGTTGTACATAGGCCCCTGGAGGAAGATTATGTGGCTGTGTGTCGAATGCTGGGGCAGATTTACAGAGTACGGAGTAAACCCTATGAACCCAAGGCATAATTCACCTGGCCCTATTTCCTTTACGGGCGCTACAGGGAATGGGATCGACAGGGGCAAGAGGGGCAAGCGTGCAGGGGATGGGGTGGAAAGCGTGAAGGACGTTGATAGGACTATACAACTGCGCTTTGTGGGGCGCTACTGCAGTCTCCAGAATATATTATTCTGGACTTTTTCGGTTGTCAACCCTAGCAACGCCCGGAAAATTGCTATGGTTCTCCGCCATCGCCGCTCCATTCTTATATTAAATCTGGATACTGTTTATTAGATTAGAAATTCGAGAATGGCCAGTCTGAAATATTTAAATAGTTGGAACACATAATTAGTTTAGAATTCAGACTCTAGATAAGCTGCTGGCCGACCCTCGGTCTTTGCTAACAGATTACGTTGCCCATGACGGTCCGGACCGCACCTTCCGGCTTAAATCTCGAATGGGGTTTCGCTCCAGTCTATTCTCAGCTTTGTCAATTCGTCATACGAAATGCGGCCGAGCATCAGCCTCGCCTGTAACTACTTCAAGAGAGTTTTCTTTTTGCTATCTATAGCTTCATGAATTCACTTCGACAACAATGATAAGAACGGCAATTTTCTCAGTTCATTCTACAGAACTTTAGACTAACTATAAGATTTTTTCCAGGTCAATAATTTTATGCTGCAAATAGTTTCCGAGATCTTTGGCGCAAGTCTTTTGCAGTTGCTTGGAGCAAGTTCGAACATGTCATCATATTTCACCAAACAGGAGGTTAGTGGAATCGTAGTGACTCTATTAGATCTATAACTGTGTTCTGCTATTCTCTGCTTACATGAGTTCTGACACTAACAGGACAAGTGGGTTGGTAAAAGAAGAGAAGTGTACAGAATATTCCAAGGGCGAGACAATCTCAAGGCCTAATATCCTGGCAGGGATCCAAATATCGCATATCTAAATTCAAAAAATTCGTGAGAAATGCTCATACACACATTACATATGCCAGCCAGCATCCAAAACCAGTCACCTTCTTGATTACCGTAGAACCATAGTCTATCATGAGCATACCGGGCACAGCACGCCAAAGTATGTACAATCCCGCCGAGAAAAGAATCTGCCCTATATCAAACATAGTCTAGCCTTCTACTATTTCTAAGTGCCTCTCCCTGCCACTGGAAAATTTGCTGGGAGCTCAGCAGGTTCCCGCGTCGATTCCAGCTCTAAAGGTTGAATTATCGGCGGCGGAGCCGAGTACACGTTATGGTATTGTCCGGGACCCGGTTGAAAGACATTGGAATGTAACCCGTGAACCGTCGGACCTGGTTGCGGCGCGGTCTTTCGATGTATTAACGCCACGATTTTCTTGCGATTCCAAACCAGGGCGAGAATGACGATGAAAGCAACCACACCCACCACAATACCGGCAATGGCCCCGCCGGATAGACTACTTCCACTGCTTTTCTGTGGTATTGTTGAAGAAGCGGCTGAATTTGTGGGTGAAGAAGCGACTGTCGTGGTGGCACCCGTTGATGTTGGTGTAGGGCCACTTGTAGTTATCATCTGGTAGAAGCGTATGCATGTTAGAAATCGTCGGCAAGGAACCCAGCGAGAGAAAATTATTACCGGGATATATTCCAGTCCAAACGCATTTACCGCATCATAATTAGGCGTGAGTGTGACCGTCTCCGTGCCCGTTCCCTCAGATGCGCCGCTAAAAACCGAGGTTGTTGTGAATATAGCGGTGTATGTGCTCGTGAACACCTCGACGCAGCTAAACGGTAGTGAGTTGTATATCCATGGTTCTTCTGTACAGCTCATGGAACGTGCACTAGTTACAGCTATTATAAGTCGAAGTCGGTCAACAGCGGTAAGAATCGACAGGATACTAACTCTGGGCAGCACACAGTTGTCTTATCAAAGAGGCCATGAGCACAGGCCGATGTATAGCTCGTTGGGCAGGAGGCAGCATAATAGGGACTGGCCGGGGTATAACTTAACGGTGCGCAGTCAGAGGTTGCAGTCAGGGGCCCCAGGAAGAAGAAGAGGTCGTCGGGAGCGACCCGGATTTCATAGAGATCGGTTGAGGCTGGACAGCTTGTTGGGGTCCATGTCGGGGCCAGCGTCTGAGTGGCCATGTTTTTGTTCTTGTCGCACCACGAGAAACTTGATCGAGGCAGACATGCTTATTTAATTCCCCTGAGAGCCGACGGAAAGATCATTACCGACTACAGTAACGTATCAGCCATACGACTAAAGGCGCCGGCTGCTAAATTAGCGTGTAGTCGGCAGTTAAGGGGGCAGATTCTTCTTTTTAGACTCAGGTTAGAGGATGTCAGCATGTGTTAGCGCCAGTCACTCTTCACAAACTGCCAATCAGCTTAAAACCAAAGGACCCGCCACGTAAGCTCAGGGAGGCAGTGCCCTCCACGGTATACTGCAGCAGTATATCCCACAGAACTAGTGAGGATAGGGTATCCGGGACCCTTCTGCAAGTGTCACTACTCTATTCTTCTCCACTGCGGAGAACCTTAGTAGTTTGATATAGACGAAATCGAATATATATTCGATTATAGGATCCATCCTAGGCCTAATATAGCGTTATCTCCAAGGATTATACCTTGCAAAAAGGTTACATACTCACGTTAAAAAGCAGGAAGAAACTAACATACACCATTGGTTAAAATATCATCAGCATTAACGTAATCCACGGGCGAGTCGCGAATACGGCCGAGGCGTGGATATTTCGCCATCACCATTACTATCTAAAGCCATTCAACCAACAACACCATTTAAAAAAAAAAAAATTAGACCGACCTAAATATATCAGAAAGAGCTATTTACTAGGACAATTTCAAATCGTATGTCCTCCTATTCCACACCTACCCTGCAGCTTTGTGGAGCTCGTCAACGAGGCACCAGAATATGATTCCTTGGGTTACTCATTGAGCTGCGTATTAAGCTGCTGTACATGATTTTGACTTTCCTGTACGCAAAGAAGGCGGTTATTGCCCATTATAGCATGCTTTCTTGCCTTTTTATGACGTTTACGCTCATTTTTAGCCCGTAAAGCCTTGATTTCTTGCTCTAAGATCAGCTTAGTTTGCATGACCATTTGCGCTGCATTTTTGAGACGTTAAATATGAGCGATTGGACTGCTAAAAAGCTGCCATTTTTTATCAAGGCTGTTCTGTAGGCTTCGGACCTTTTGATCTAACTGGTGAGTATTCTGCGGAGTTTGAAAAGCAGAGGGAATCGGGTCTTCAGCTAGTGATCGTGTAGGTGTAGGCGTAGATAGTCGGAAGGTAACCGTTGGAAATGCGGCTGTCGGTAATAATATGTAATTTCCACTATCTTCTGGACTGTAGCAGGGACTTGAATTCTCCTAAATCTACTGCTAAGATGGCAATATTTATACCCTGGATTCCAACCTCTATTCCGACCTAATACCTGGGCTAGCGGTATAACTATCTGTGAGGTGCGGAGGCTGGATCACACCGCGATTTTATATAGCTAGTTGAGCCTTAGTAGTAATTACTAGTCTTTTCGGTTAACATACCCCCCCAGCCTCTACGGCTCGCTATCGGAGAGACTATAGATATTTCCTAATTGGGAAGGCGGCGGAGGCCAAGTATATGGATAAAATTCTTGTGAGTCTATCTCGGTAGAGGCTTGGTGAGTAGGGATGCACTCGGTGCGGGTCGGGTACAATCCGCAGGGTCAAAAAACAATCCGCGCGGGTTGCGGATTCTTAAAAATATAATCCGCACCGCACCACAATCCGCAAGGCTTATGAAGAAACCTTACCGCTTAATCCGCATACCAATACACTAACCTAGTTATTCTAAGTGATTGATGACATAAGTATGATGTATTGGAACTCCGATTGCTTGCAGTACAGCTGCTCTAGAAGTTCTAGACTATTAAAATCATAAAGGACTTGCGCCTGCAGAGATGTCTGAGGTCTGATAGAAATTGAATAAGGCTGGGAAATACGTCAGAAGTTGAGGTCTAGACTTCAAATGAGGCGATGCTGGAGGAAAGTACATGTTTCTGTACAGAAATTTGGTCGTTTGTAAACAACTATCCATATGGACCTGCACACTGGCCGAGGTTTTATAAGTTTTGATTCAGATATACTTTGAGGATTTCGAAAGCGATCCACAGCCACCTCATGGGTTTTACATTGCGACTTCATGGGTAACGCTACATACATCAAATTTTCTGTGGATTTTTTCAGAGTATCGTTCACACTCATGTAGTAATGTTCATAACAACATGATTGCTTTTGGATACCCTTCTGGTCGAGTTATCGGTCTTATATTTTGATATTGTCATTCACCAAATTACACCTCATTCTATCATATATGTTCAAATATCTTTGTAGAAGAAGAGTCTGAGAGGCTTCCCAAATTATAGAGCTTATGTCAGCGATGGAACGCCAGCTTTTCTCGCCCTCGCCACTTCAGTCGTTTTTGACTTTACCAACAAACATAAGACGTTTATTTCCCGCCCCACTTCCAAAGGACTCAGTAATAATAAATCGATTACCGGTATTCAACCAGCAGCTCTTGACCGGAGACCTCTTTAAGTTACTTCTAGTACGAAACGTGGATTACTTATTCTTGGCCATGGCACCCAGGCTCCTACAAAACCTACTCTAAGAATTAGTCTTTAGGGTAAATTAATGATCTAACTTTTTTTGGGGC
This sequence comes from Aspergillus ambiguus, assembly GCF_047715705.1. Taxonomy (NCBI): domain Eukaryota; kingdom Fungi; phylum Ascomycota; class Eurotiomycetes; order Eurotiales; family Aspergillaceae; genus Aspergillus; species Aspergillus ambiguus. Next base: position 11,308 of record NW_027395599.1, on the reverse strand, counting down.
GAAGAACGACCGTCGTCTAGCGGATATCCGAAGGTCGACACAGAAAAACGGCAATAGATGGAAATCACATTTAATATTACTAGACTTGCTGCTGGGGGCATTAAACCATGGTACGAACCAGAACAAGAACCGAGGACAACAGAGCCATCAGACAACTGAATTTGCGATCATGAGATATCATGAATTCATAACTCTCTTCGGGTGTCGCCGACGGCTTCGTAACTTGACCAATTTATGAAAACTTGCCACTATTTATTAAGATGTAACTTAACTATTGTTAGGGAGAGATCAGAACCTTAATTGAATTCATTGAGACTAGGTTTCATAACTCCGTCCGATAATTTCTAGTCTTCGGGCCTATAGTCACATGTATTACGTTCTAGAAGTGGGCCGATCACTGGGTCGCCGGCAAATATAGGTGAGGTTTTGAGTGGAACCCGATCTCTGGGGCTCAAGTTGGGTGATCCTGTCTAGATTGATCTATACGGTCAGATGCTGTCTAAGGAAAACCGGGGACTCTCACACGACAACGGGATCATTGTACTTGTGAAAGTCTTGATTTCAGTATCAATCTGACATGATTTAGTTTGATCTACTAACCTGTGTCAAGCTTTTTAACTGATGTCACAGATACATACTTATTGAAAAGATATGTTTAAGAATGGAATGCACCCCCCACACGAAATCACTACAAGAAGGCGGCCGGAATCCACACGGACACTACCTAGACACATTATCCGGTATCATTTTTCACTCAAGGAAAAAATTATAGTTCCCAGTGTTCTCTTAGGTAAATAGGTCTACTGTCGCTGCTACCCATCCATGCAAGACCTCAGTGCGAAGTGTTCTGTCCAATCTATGTTCGGACCCGACTTCCTGGAAATCCCTTGAGTTTTTGACAATGCCTGGAAGTGATGTCACGCCATCTTCTCTTGACAAAGATGGACTGTGTTTGCTTTCACTAGGTATGAAATGAGCATACATATGGAAAAACTTGACTTAATGCGTTGTCTGTCATAGATGGTGGCGGTGTCCGAGGCTTATCCACTCTATATGTCCTCCAGGTTATGATGAAGCACATTAACGACGAGAGAAAGAAACTTGGCTGGAATGCTCTAAAACCATGCGAAATATTTGACCTAATCGGAGGCACAAGCACCGGTGGACTTATTGCAATCATGCTTGGCCGGCTCGAGATGGATGTGGGAGAATGTATCGAGGCTTACAAATCCCTCTCAAAGGAGATCTTTGAGAATAGCGCCTGGTTCCCTTTAAAAAGAAGTCTGGATATTAAGGACCGATTTGACTCCGCTGCTCTTGAGAGATGCGTCAGGGACATCGTTCAAAAGCACATTGGAGAAGGGAAACATCCTGATACTGAGTTGCTAAACGATGGAAACAAAAGAAGCAGCAAAGTGTATGTCCTTTGGGACCGAGTCCTAACTGCCGGTGCCATGGCTGAAAACCTCTAGGTTTGTTACTGCGACAAGGAAAGAGATAGCTACCAGCACCGTCCGTTTTCGATCCTACGATTCCAAACGGCAAGCAATTCCTGTCTCGGCCACTATTTGCCAGGCTGCGCGCGCAACCTCTGCGGCAACAACATTCTTCGAACCTGCGACGGTCGGTGACTCGCAGCAACAGTATGCTGATGGTGGCTTGGGAGCCAATAATCCGATCCACGAAGTTTGGGCGGAAGCAAAGGACATCTGGTCGCCAAATCGTGATAATCTGGCCGAGTTGGTGAAATGCTGTGTGTCCATCGGAACCGGACACCAAAAAACAACACCGATCTTTGATGGACCATATAAGTTTATGACCGAAACGCTTGCTGCCATTGCAACTCAAACCGAGAAAACAGCAGAACAGTTTCACCGACAGTGGTCAGAAATGTTCAAGGCCAACCGTTGCTTTCGTTTCAATGTCCATCAGGGTTTACAGGAGGTTGGATTGGAAGAATATAAGAAATCTTGACGATCATGTCAGCTGCGAGCGAGTACCTTGAATCCGAGGCTGTTTATACGAAGTTAATGCAGTGTGCTGAGAATCTGGTGCAAAAGAAATGTGTGTGCATTGAGGACTTCAGCTGAATTCTAATCTCACTCTGGCTAACCTGCAACACAATCACGTGAAGCGTCGTATTCTTCGACCCAATCATTTCCTATTTCAGTCATATCACGGAAGCCTTCTCAGATAGTTTGGTTCTTCTGTGGAAGGGATGGTAACGTGTATACGTCCTGGTGGACCGAAGGACAGCAATCTCCGGACGGGTGGAAATCACTCGGAGGTGAGTTCCAAGCTGGCTCGAAAGTCACGGCCGTAGCTCAGAGAAGAGACCAAATTGATGTTTTTGTGTTTCATTCGGGCCGTGTCTACACCAGCTGGTGGAATAAGCACTCTGATTGGTCCAGCCTGGGCGGATTTTTCTTCGTATTCAAAAATATTCCCTTTGGAGAACGCTTTGCTCAAATGGTATATCCGCCTACGTGTCCATCAGGTTGGCAATCAATAGGTGGAACATGCCCCAGAGCTTCAGATGTAGTAGCTGTCGCTCGCAAAGCTACACACCTTGATCTATTCATGTGTGGGAGTGACGAAAATGTGTATACCTCCCAGTGGAATGAGTTTTCGAAGACGTGGATTGACTGGAGAATCACTCGGGGCAGCCGTACTCCCCTATTTCCGCCTGGAGCGAATGTATCAGCTGTGGGCCGAAAGAGCACTGATCTTGACCTATTCGTATGTGGGAAAGATGAACAAGTCTATACCTCCCACTATGATGAGGGGTCAAACATGTGGTCTGACTGGAGCATCATTCGGGGTAGTCACCAGACCCCTCAATTCCCGGTTGGAGCAAATGTGTCTGCCGTGCATCGTACCGCATCCGAACTTGATGTGTTCGTTTGCGGGCAGGATGGACAGGTGTACACTTCGCACTGGGATGAGGAGTTGACTACATGGCTTGACTGGAGCATCGTTGGCGATAACCAGCAAATATCCCGTTTCCCTTCAGGAGCAAAGATATCTGCTGTATCACAACCAGCTCACAAGGTGCATCTCTTTATTTGCAGTGCTAATGGCCGTGTCTACCACTCAAGGAAAGAGAATAAGTGGAGAAAATGGGAAATTGTTGGCGACAGACAATTTCCTGGGGCAACAGAGGTGGCTGCTGTGCACTGGAGAGATAATCACCTGGAACTATTCATTTGTGACTGCAACGGAGTAATCTGGAGAAGAGACTTTTATTACGGGAACGACTGGCAGGAGGTTAGGAGAAGATACCCGCCTTCGAGGTAATTTCTGATTCCGTTTTTTGAGATGTCAGGGCATTGATTCAGGGCATTGATATTTCAGTGGTATATTGATATGGGGTGGAGTAAAGAAGAATCTGCCAGCAGTATCAAAATATGAACATAATATCAATATCGTGGGCTTATTTCTCAGAACGCCAACCGTTCCTCGCAGAAGGGGTAGGTTAACTTTAAGATAGATCCGCATCTGATGTAAATCCTAAGCTCTAATTTTGAATTGAAGTTGGTCTGCTGCTTGGCAAATTGAATACAGTAACCATACTGGTCCTACACATAGTACTATCCCGTGTCCAGCATAGATAAACGTAAATCAAGTAATATATCTAAATATCCAGATATAGCCGCTTCAGTAGAAAGATAAAGGTTAGTAGGCCCTATAGCTGTATAGTCTATAGCTGGTGTCTCTAAGCTCTCTTACTGTTTCTTATGGTGAGTAGGTCGATATCTTCAAACTCGGATACTAGTAAAATAACAACAGCGAAGCACTTAAAAGGCTAGGGTTTCCAGCATTGACGAATTTTAGACCCATCCATCAATCTATCCATCTGTAATAAGTGATTGAATAATTAATTCCAGGAATTAGAGGTTGTTCAAGGTCATTCCCCCTGAATCACATTCCTGCAGAGTTCTATTATTCCTAGTTAGGAAATATAACGCTCTTGGCAAATCCCATAAATCACGATCACTTCGACAGTGAGGTATATGATCAACTTATACTGAAATGATATATTGTCGATAGAGAAGCCTTGAGAATGGGCTTATGGAGATGTTCGGCTGATTCCACTCTTTAAAATCGCCTTTATCATCCCAAATTCTAAGTCAGGTGACAGTCATGGAGCATAGATCTGAAATCAGGTACATAGGAATATGGATAGCTAAGTGTGTCTACTACAGTTCCCCCAATCACTGCCCTCTCCTGGGCAGGTTCTCCATATCGCCAAGCAAGCCACCGTGGATCCGGCCGGAAGTGGATCAATGTATTCCTGAATGTGAACGGCTCCTGGATGGGTCCCAAAAGAGATGAGGGACCAATAACTGCGACCGTTCGGATTGATTCTTCTCTCGGGTGACGTGGAATCGACGAGAGAGCTTTCTGATTGGATGAATCTCGTATGTATCATTTTCTTGGCGCGTAAGACCAAGAGGGGCCAAACTCGCTTTTATATAACAATTCCTCCAAATAAATAATAATAATAATCAGAAACCCGCTGATTTAAAATACTATTAGGGTAGGTGGATCCACGGTCTACTGAGAATCGCGGGTTCCGATAGGCGACCCCATTCGCATGCAGGCGTGTCAACGTTGGGGCGTGGATCAGCGCAGTCTCGAATCGTTGCTGCCCCGGACCGGTGCCCGTTCCTGGCTGATCGTTCCCATCTCCCGATGCGAAAGTATAAATGCTAAGAACGACTGCCTGCTGAGGGAGTTATAGAATACATATATAAAGAATCGCTCACAACAGCCTTCAACAAATTCCATCATCTTTGTTTTACTTCATCTTCTCCATACGCAACTCCAAATTCATCAACCCTCATGTTTGGTGGAATATATTAAGAGTATTCCGTGAGGCATTGAACGTACCTACCTATGGGTAAACAATTCGTTTCTTCTACGCCTCCTTTGAAGTGCCAGTACGTACACATGAATATGGATGATACACGATATGAGGATAAAGGCCACTCGTACCCCTTATCTGGATTCAACGTGGTTGCGTGTTGGGCTATATGTCCAGTGACGTCTTCAGTCTCCGAATATAACTATTTGTTAAATATTCCCGGGAACAAGCCACTCCTACAAGCAACTCATATCATGAAGAGGAAGTTCATATTCGCCATGAGGAAACAACCTATCCTCAATCAGTTGCTTATTATCACCATTGGAAAGACTGTTCTGGGTCTGGCGAAGAGCTCCGAGATAGATGTACGTGAGCCGGAACACATTTGTTTTGGAACCCTAGGGAAACATGTAACACACGCTGCCTCTCTCTAACCTAACAGCAGATACAGAACTATCTACGCAAGGGAATTCCTCTCATCCGTGCGTCGGATTTCAAATATAACAAACGCTTAAATCGTGCATGGCATCGAGGTACTGCTCCAACTATCGGCCATTGTCTGCCCTTCGCAGGCACCCTAGCGGACGATAAGGGGTTTGGTACAGAATCAAACCCGGCAACGGACAATGCAATAGTTATAAAGCATAGCCTAGATTGGCTCAAGCTTATTTGCTTAATTTTCTTGAACCTATCGGTTTGGCCAATTCTTACAGGCAAAGAAACAAGCATTGCGATGCCAGCTTCTGTTATCAGTACATTTGTCTATTTGTACCTTATAGCCTGGAGCATTCTCGATTACTATGTACGGAGCGGGAGCAGCAAGGATGAGAGGAGTATACCAGACCTTTCCACAACAGCCCAGGGGTCAATCCGTCGTTCATTACTTCCTCGGAGCGTAAAAGAAGCCTTTCCTACAATGAGTGAGTCAAATATTTCCCTTTACTGAGATACTTTAATCGGAGGGTATATTGCGGTTCTAATTTATAGATCCCCTTTCTGCGACTCCCCGCATGTCACTGATGGAACTTGGCCCACACACTCTTAATGAGGGTGGTCATGCACACGATCCATCCTATGATCATAATTACTCTATAGAGAAATGTCTGAACATGCAAATAGGACACAATGGCATTCCCAAAAGTCGTACACTCTCTCACGGTGACTACACTATTGGGTGGATCTGCTCACTTCCATTTGAGATAGCTGCCGCTAAAGCAATGATGGACGAAGTACACTTGGATTTATTGCCCGACGGATGCGATGATAACTCCTATATTCTAGGTCGTGTTCATTGTCACAACGTAGTTGTGGCCTGTCTTCCTACTGGTGCCATTGGGCCTACGCCTGCTGCAACAGTGGCAACTAAGATGCTTTCTACTTTCCCCATGATCCGCTACGGGCTCTTAGTTGGTATTGGAGGAGGTGTGCCTGCCCAGACAGACATACGGCTAGGTGATGTTGTCGTGGGAAAGCCTGTTAAGGGTCGCGGTGCGGTGATACAATATGACCACAGCGAGATATCTGGACAATTGAGCCCGCTTAACAATCCACCCCACGCACTTTTGACAGCTCTCTCAAAACTCCAGGCCATCCACCTCGTTGAAGGGAACCAGATCGCGCACCTTCTTTCCGAAATGGTGACGAAGCATCCCTTACTTAAGGACATGGTCACACCGAAGAGCCCGGATCGACTTTTTATTGCAGCGTATCGCCACAATTCGTCAAGGCACTGCGGCAACTGCGATAGAACTAAATTAGTCCGTCGTCCTGCTCGAACGAAAGATGCCCCACAAGTCCATTACGGGGTAATCGCATCTAGCAACTGTGTGATGAAGAACAGCCTGACTCGGGATCGCCTAGCTAGTCAGCACGGAATTATCTGTTTTGAGATGGAAGCTGCGGGGTTAATGAACACTTTTCCATGCTTGGTCATTCGAGGAATCTCCGATTATGCAGATTCTCACAAAAACGATGATTGGCAGGGATATGCTGCGGCCACTGCGGCTGCGTATGCGAAGGAACTGCTCTTACTTCTTCCAGCCAAGAAGATTGGATGATATACCTATTTTCTTATAGATGTGGTTATTCCCATGAAGAGTGTGATGTATTTTCGTATATCAGTTCATATTTGATTATATGTCGCATTGCACACCGTGTCATGGGAATATTTGTTTTCACAACCGATCACCATTAGCAAGGGTCCATGCTTTCGACTTGACCGTTGCTCCAGCCAAAATTCTTTCGAACTCTACTATGTACTATACCAACTATACCACCGAGGATGCTGGTCTCTTAGCCACGAGAGTCATAAGCCGGTCAGTAATATCAAGTGCAAAGCTCTCGTCATTCATATCTCGCTGGTCGGATACCACCTTAATACTGCTGCTTTTTACCTCCGACCGTAGAGTCTCAGCAAGAGCAGTATCGGCATCAATGTCTTCGAATACTTGAATCTGCCGTCGCAATACGGAAAGCTATTAGGGCCACTCTGCAACAATAGAATATCTCGCTAAGTCCCTTCACCGCACCTGTATCCGCTAGTCCCTAGCCTGTGGTGCATCCTACGTACGGGGCGTTTTCCCGCCCGCTGATTGGTCTATTGTCCATGTTCCGCCGTGCTCCCGCCGCCGCCAGTGCGTGCCCCGAAAGAAGGGACCCCTTTCCCCCTTTCCCCAGGTTATTAGGGTTAGACCTCGCCACGACCCTGATATTGGGTCCCTCCTACCGGCTCGCGACCCGGACCTACCCTCAGGGTCATAAAATTTCGTCAGGGTCACCCTGACTACAACCCGGACTACCCTGAATTGCATGATTCTTTTACGCCTTTCCTGATTAGGATGCATAATTTCGCTGACATATTATTATATATTACTGTTTCTTATACCTGTTCTGTATGTCTGACTTCGATTCCATTAATTTTCATCCACCCCATGTAACTCTTTGAAATTTGTCTTTTAAATAAGTCTCCTGGCTTGGTAATAGTAAATCTGCCCTCTTTATATCTAAGAGGAATTGTTGTGGTGTATTTTATAGAAAGTTGGTAAAATTGCTGTGTAAGGGCGCGGAAATATATCTTGAATATATAAAGTAGTTGCGCCACATCCCGCAGAATTTAATACTATCTCTATCTTCCCCTCCAAAACTCCTGCGGTGATGATCTTGAAACCTAGTCAGTGATCTAGGAATGACTGTAGCTATCACAGTCGAAGGGAAATCCCACGGGAACCCTCCCTAAGCCATGACATTCGGGTACGGGATAGGATTTGGGATAGGAAATTCCGTTCTAACGGTTAGCCTAAGGGTCACCTGGACTACTCTGCGGGCGACCCTGTCTACCCTGACTACCCTGAGGATGAACCTGACTACCCTGAGGGTCACCCAATTGGCTTAAGGATTTGAATAAAAGCGGGCCTTAGATATGATCTATCAAGCAAACAATCCGATAATGTAGAATCAGCATGTACCTCTACCCCCGAGTCCTTTCGCCTAACTCCAAAGAAAAATCTCAGTAAGTCCTTCCTTCTTGTACACAGCTTCATCATGTCTCAGTCATCCGATATATTTCTCTCCTCTACATATGATGCGCCGCTATCAGATTTCCTTGAATACGTTACTAATTCTACACGAGCCCAGCTTTTCTCCCCCGTCCCTTCGGGAAGCTAACAGACCCTCTACGAACCTCTAACAGCCCCCGAATGCCTTAAACGCGTTTACCCCGACCGGATCAGAACATACATTCTATATTCTCCAGACATGAGTTATGATTTTGTAACTTGGTGGCTTCAGACCGACTTTGGGAGGAAAAAACGGATGACTTGGGATGGGAAACGTGCAAAGTGCTGGGGGCACTTTGACCAGGTCGCCTTAGACAGGAATAGTAAGCCAGGAGTTATGTGCTAGCAATATTAGAAGGTCCTTGATCACCCTAGTTAGGCTCACAGCGGAACGACTTCAATGAACAAGCACTATAATAGGGGTGACTTATCGGAAAGCCGCCTTAGCCAGAGAGCAGAAGCCAAATATTAAGCTTACATTAGAGCATGCTATATGTTCAGGGCCCTGTTATAGCCTTTATTATACTAACTCTCCTACGTCTAGGCTCAGAATGCGCCTGTACGAAGATTCGATACACATATTTGGCAGCAAAAGCTTGCGAAGCTTCTTACTGTGTCACATCTTCCGTTCCTTTTTCTTGAACACCCTGAATTCCGTGATTTTATCTCTTACGCCCGGCTCGCACTATTAATACCAGATATCCCGTCCGCGAAAGCTATGCGCCGGTAGCTTCGAGAACTAGTCCGTAAGAACCAAAAGAGTGTCTTTCAGACACTCCCTTCTGGTGCTAAGCTATTACTTACCCTTAATTGTTGGACATCTCCATTTAAGCAGGCATTTATAGCTATCACTAGATACTTTATTGACAAAGACTGGCAGTACCGTAAGCTTTTACTTAGATTTGAACCCTTACATAGAGCTCATTCTAGTGTAAATCTGAGTGAGGTAGTTTTCGACTTACTATAAGAGCAGCAAATCACCGATCGAGTGCTTTCGATCACTACCGACAATGCTTCAAATAACAAGACTCTTATAGAGAGTATTCACGAGGCGATTAAAGGTCTACAATCCTCGAGCGATGTCGCTATTATTCGAGTACCATGTATTGCACATATCATCCAGCTTAGCCTAAAAAGTCTACTTGGGAAGATAAAGGCTATTCCAAAGAACGATAGGGTCGAGCAGACATAGTCTGATAATCGGGTAGAAGCTCTCCGGGGGACACATCAGGATAGAGAGATTGTGCACACTCTAGGTAAGATAAGACGTCTTAACTTCGTTTTAATCCATAATACTAATTAGTATTTTAGGTCCGAAACCTTGCGATTTATATTAACTCGAGTCCTCAGCGCCGAGAGTCATTCTATAACTTATAGATAAGAGAGCTAAAGCTAGTTCCAATCCAGGATATTATTACTCGGTAGAATTCCATATTCTTAATAGTCGCACGTGCGAAGAAGCTCCAGCAGGCCTTCGATGCTTTTTACTCCCAGTACGACCAAGGGCACTTTGCCTTAAGTCAGGAGCAGTGGCGGCAGGTAGAATATCTTCTTTATATTCTTAAGCCTTTTCACCGATTCACAACGCTTTTGTGCAAAACAAAGAATGTTACTATCCATCGGGTTTTTAAAGTCTATAATAAGCTATTTGATCACCTTAAAAAGTCGATTAACCAGCTTCGACGGAAGAGGGTTACTTAAAAGCAGGTAATGCTTACATCCCTCGAAGCAGCAAAAATTAAGCTCTCAGCCTACTACAGAGATACCGACCGGATTAATAGCCATATCTACGCGATTGGTACTCCTCTCTCCACAGAATAAACTCAAGTTCTTCTCGACTTCCGACTGGGATCCAGACCCAGAATCCGGGGTCGACTACCGAGTAGCCTATCGCCAGAGCCATGAGTCCTTCCTCAAGAAGTACTCTGAGTGTTTTACTGAGGACTATCAGAGGTTAGGTACTCTGATAATAAGCTCGATACCAGATGAATTTGACTTAGCTTGTGCGCTAGATGAGCCGCAGCCGTCTCAAATTTCATAGCTAGTAGAGTCGGACGAGCTTACAAGGTATCTTAGTAGCAGTAAGTATCCCTTAATCTCTATTAGAGCAATTACTGATTAATAGTTTAGATACAGTCCTAAATACCCAGCCTCTGACCTGGTGGAGAGATCATCAAGATGAGTTCCCTACGATGGCGAGGCTTGCTCATAATATGCTTTCTATCCCAGCTAGCGGTGCAGGAGTAGAGCGGCTTTTAACTCTGCATGAGATATCTGTCATTATCGTCGAGGATCTCTTCAACCTCAAACAATTTCAGATCTTATAATGTATATATGTACATTACAGTTTGAGATTCAAGAAGAGGAGCGAGCAATGCTCTCTAAATACCTCTCGGCTCAGGAGATACAGGCTACAAAGGAAGAGAGAACACAGCAATATCTCGCTGTTAATCCAATTAGCGACAATGAAGAGGATGAAGGGTCTACGACACAGCTCTAAGCGAGGTTATAGCCCTAAGCTATCTCGTAGGCTACCCAGGGCCCGTCCGTAAAAGCACTCGACAAAAGACGCCTGAGCAATATAGCTAATGATATAAGAGACGATGATGAGGAAGACGATGGTCAAGAGCCGGAGGAAATACCTCTGCCAGAGACACAGCACCGAGTGTCAGGCAGAGTCCGCAAGCGTTCAAGGTTACTAGACGGGTATGAAACGTTTAACATGTAATTAGATGATTATACCTTGTTCTCGGTTGATTCATTAGTTTGATTTACTTTGATGTAGGCCATTCTAGGGATGCACTCGGTGCGGGTCGGGTACAATCCGCAGGGTCAAAAAACAATCCGCGCGGGTTGCGGATTCTTAAAAATATAATCCGCACCGCAC
>NW_027395598.1:3302-23046 GCF_047715705.1 Aspergillus ambiguus | reverse complement strand
GTTTAATTTTTTTATTTAACTATTCTATAATAAACTATTTAATAGCGGATTTAAACTAGTAAATATAAAATAATATTTTATATATTAAATTCTAATATATCTAATAATTAATTAAAAGACTTAATATTTTTCTATAAAATTAGTCTTATTTTTTTTGGAATACTTATAGGTACTAAAAACTAGTATTTATATAATATATTATTTTTTATATCTAAAATACTATTATTATTATATTAGTTTATCTAACTATAGTTAGATTTAATAATAGAAATATATATCTTTTTTAAAATTTAAAATATTTTATACTTAATATATTCTATATTTTTATTATTTTAGATATAACTTAGATTATTATTTTTTAGTATAAGTTTTAGCTTTTAAAAAATATTATAATAAATAATTAGATAATATAAATTAGATAAAGAAAATAATATAAACTATTTATGGAACTCTCGGGAGTTCGGTATAGCTGCAGAAGAATTCTAACTAATTCGATTTGACTTTAGATGTTCCTCACTGAATACTTAGATCTCTAGGAGGAACGCATAGAAATCTAAGAAAGGAATAAGTAGAAAGTAAGAGATAAGTCAGAAGAATAGGATACACTTTCTTTGGAAACTCATGTCCTTAATCCTCCAAAGAATCATGGGAAAATAGGCCACATATATATATATTGCAGAGATATGGGCTGTAAATCTGAATTAAATAAAGGGTCTGAATTAGAAGGGGTAAGCATGGAATGAATAGTGAATTAGAATGGAATAAATAGGGAGTGAATAAATGACTTAGTATGGCACGCATAGGGGTAATCCAGTAAATAATATAGTAATTCAATAAGCAATGCAAAATATAAATAATCCCGAAATAGTTAGTTAGAGACATTAGACTATACATCTAATACACCTCCCTAGTTTCTAAAGCTATTTAGAAACTACAAATTATAGGTATATAAGATTCAGCTTATTTTTATATAGGAATCCTATAGAAAAGTAAAATAAAGATAAGAGATAATTTAAATTAGGTAAGATATATCTTTTATATTTAGCTACTTTATAAATTCTTAGTACTTTAGCCCATAGAGTTGTTTAGTAAAGCTATCTGTAAGTATTTTATTAGTAGGCATCTATTAAATCTAAATAGATTAATTTTGGACCTCTTAGCGAAGCTAATAATAGTAAATATCTATATATTTTAATTTTAATCGATATAGTAAATAAGGCTTAGTAAGTAGGTTAATAGTCTGCTTATTATTATACTAAATAGTAAGTTACTATTCTAGATCGAATATAATAGCTTTAAAAAACCGTTTCTACTATAAAAACTGCTTACTAGCTATAGATATAGCTAGAAATTTAGCTTCGGTAGTAGAGAGCGTTATTATTCTCTACTTTCTAGTACTCTAATCGATTAGTCCTCTATAAAGTCTAAATATATAGTCTTTTAAAGACTTTTTACTTATAGAATTAGTAAATATAGCATCGCTAGTAGCTCTAAAAGATAGTATAGAGCTTAATAAAGTTGATTCCGATAATTAAATAGCTAGTTCAGGTCCTAAATAGCGAATTATATAGAATTGAGTTCTATATAAAAATATAATAAGGTAGTTGGCTATCTCTATATATCTCGCTATAGACTTTAGTAGAAATTATAAGAGCTTTTAGTAAGTATATATATAGTTAGGTCTCAATATAATAATTATATATAAAGTAGATCTAATTTTCTAATAATAAAGATAAATTTCTTTCGAATCTAATATCTGCTTATTAATAAAATTAAGGTTTTTAGCTAGTAAAAGGATAGTAGAAGGCCTTTAATTAGCTATTTTAAATTGGTAAGTAATTTTTTTAATATAATCTATCTAAGATATCTATATTTTTCGCTTTGGGCGATCTCTATAGATCTTTATATTTAGAAATTAAGTTATTTCTCTAAGATTTTTTATCTGATAGATTATACAGAGATATTCTTTAAAGAATCTAACTTTTTCTGCCTAATCTTTATAAAAAATAATAATTATATTATCGATATAGATTATTAGAATTATATAGTTATTTATATATAGGCAGGGATCCTCTGGTATAGACTCTAGGCGTAGTTTTTTTATTTTATTACCTATTTCTCTCTGCTAGAGTAATGGAGATCGTCTTAGTCTATATAGGGCCCTATTTAATTGGAATACCCTATTTTTAGGACCTAGGCTAGGTAGGGCCTGCACATAGACCTTCTCGTCAATAGGGCTATTTAAAAATACATTTACTGTATCTAGTTAAATAGCCTCTAGGTCAAATATAGCGGCTAGAGCTAGTATAACTCGTAGAGATCTAGATCCCAGTATTATAGCTCTTATTTCAAGATTACTAAGTAGCTAAAGATTTTCTCTTACGCATATTCTTACTTTAAATTTAACTAAATAGCTATGTTGATTAAATTTATATATAAATATCTATTTTAATAGTAGTATTGTCTGATTAATAGAATTAATAGCTTTAGCCGGTAATATAGTCTATATTTTTATATTATTTAGATGTTAGTATTTAACCTCTACTACATAGATCTATTTATTTTTAAATAGACTATTTATTATATCTCTCCAATTCTCTAATTTTAGAGATAGATTAGTTATATATAGTTTCTTATAGCTAAGTTAAGATGCGTAAAATAATTAAAAATAAGATCTTTTTAATACTTCTAGCTCTGGTAAAGATAATCTTTGCCTCTTTAGGCTAATAGGCTCTATTAAATCGTCATATTCACTAAAATTAAATTAGCTATTATTAATAATAACCTCTGGTGCTTGGTCTGGTAAGCTATTTAATAAATTGGATAGTGAATCAGATAGATTAGATAGTAAATTTAATAGTTTAAATTTACTATTATTAATAATGACGTCTGGTGGCAGTAGAATCAGTAAAGTAGATAGTAAATTAGGTAGATCTCTAAGTATAATATTATTTTCTACTTTATCTAAATAATCTAAATGATCTGAATGACCTAAATAGTTAATATTATTATTTTAAGCCTTTTCTAAATTGCTCGGTAGGCTCTCTATAAGATCAATTATATTATATTTATTATTTTTAGAGCTTAATCCAATAAACTTAATAATTTTATTAATTTCTATATTATTTAGGGCCTTAATTTTGGGTCTTAAGTTAGGATCTAGATAATCTATCTATCTAGAATTATCTTTATAGACTTTTAATTTATTAAATATATAGTCTCTCGCAGAAATAATTTGTCTTTTAGTAGGAATCTATATTTTCTATATATTTAAAGCTTGGTATCTCACTAGATATCTAATTAGAGCTCTTAGTTAAAGCTTATTAAGCTATAAAATGCTTGTAATTCGAGTATAGGCTCTATAGCTATATCTCTTTAAATTCAAGAGGTCTGGTCGAGGTTCTATATAGTTAGGTAGCTTAGAAAATAAATAGTATAAAGCTTTATATAATATTTTCTATTAAATTAAGTATATTAGCATTTTATTTAGAATATAGGCTGCTGCGCTAGCTATCTTAGGCTATAGAACTAATAGAATTCCTAAATCGATTATTAAAAGGTAAGTTTTTATAATAATTAGCTCTCCAGATCTTTTTATATATAGATTCTGCTCTAGATATCCAGGCGGTGGAGCTATAAGAATTAAACCTTCTAATTAGTTAGAGTTAATAAATTTACTAAGATTAAAATTATTATTAGAGTAAATTCTCTTCGGGTTAATATAGTATTAAGTCTAAATTAATTTAATTATTAAATTTAATAATTTAGAGATCTGATTCTTGGTCTATAAAGTCTAAGTAAAATAGTATTTAGTTATAGGATTATATATATAACTAATATAGTTTATATTCTTTATTCCTTTCTTTATATAAATAAAATCCTAGTAAATCGTCTCGAATAGCTTGTTATTAGGGCTAATAGGGTGTCTAGAAATCTGCCTTTTAGTCTTAGCTAGTAGGCATGTCTCGCATAATCCTATTATTTTATTAGAATTAGTAAATTTGACTTCTGTAGCTGCTTGCTCGAGATATTTTAGGGCTTTAAGTCCTGGATGCCCTAAGTACTAGTACTAGAGTTGAATCGAACCCTTCGATATAATAGATTAATTAGATTTCTAAATCTGGTATGCCTGAATAGGCTCCTGAATTACCTGCTGAATAGACTACTGAATCGGCTGCTAAATAGGCTTATTAACTGCTAAAGTCGATAGTCGATTTTAAAGCTCAGTCTCATAGGTTATATTTCTAGAGTTTACTGAAGTCTTACTTTTGTATAGAGTTTCTATAGTAAAGTAAGCTGAAAATAAGGTCTAGTCCTATTTAACTAGAAAGATACTATTTTCTTCATAAAGGTTATATATTTTTATAGAATTGAGAGTTTCTAGGTATAGTATATATAGATTATAGAATAGGCCTACCTTCTTAGCCTTTATTACTAAGAGAATATTAAGATAAAATTCTAGAATATAGGCACAATCCTTTAGTTTAAATATTATTTTACTATTATATGGGCTCGTAGGCTTTAGTTAAACAGTCCTAAAATCTAAAATTACTGCCTATGTATCTCTAATTAAGACCTTTAATTTTTTTAGAGTATATTCACTAAAGGCGGACAAATTATTATATATATAGTTATTTGCCTTTAGGGGCCGCCGTATCCGGAAACGGCCTCGCCCCATGCGGTTATGCCGTCCCTCACCGCCCGACCTCTTGCCGCTATATAGACCCCGGCCGCCCGCCCGCGTAACCGTCACGTTCTGTTTCCTTCCTCAATCTTACCACCGTCGCGCCTCTCGCTGAGGTGATCTCAGCTACCCCCCCTTAGCAATGTCGCTGCCTAATTTCCGGATGCGCCGCGGAAGGATGGCTGGTATCCTTGCTCCGGTCTGTCGCTGCGCTCATCCCCTCATCCGCATTCCTGTTGGTTCTATGCCTCTGCAGAGGCGACTGTACTTGGGTCTAACCACCTAATAGTGAACGAGAATACTTGCCCCCGCCTTACAGCGTCCATAGATTGAATGAACCGGATTGTTACACCGTGAGGCCTGCACTGCTGGTGTCCAGCTTGAGAAGACTGTCACGGACGTCTCCTTTCCTGACCTCCCAGTCTGGTGACGGAACTGGTTCCCCGTGAACTAGGATGCTGCGGTGTTTACGTGGCATTTGGGGGCCCTTCTTCCCCCTAGCCGACTGTCTGCTGCCGGCTATTCCTTTGATGAGAAATGCGATTGGCTTGCACTCTCGCGTCCAGCTGAAATGGGGCTGTCCAGGCCCTTCCGGCGCAGAGATTTTCGCTCCGAGATGTCTATTTTTGCGCTGCCTAGCACTAAATCATGCTTGCAACTCTCCACCGGTCGTGATAACGTGAACGCTGAGAAGAATTCCGCATCCCGACGTGACTTAGTGGAGTATATTCATATCGGTGACGCCGAAATGTAAGACGCGTGGCCATCCGGGGCCACTTATGCACTTCAAATCACCAAAAGGAGGCGAACAGACCTGCTCCTACCATTTCTGGTTGGATCTCCATCCAGCGGTGTATTCGTCGCTGGATTAGGGGGTGTTTCCTGATCTAGCAGGTTGATCCGGTTGTTATACGATATCCTGGCATGGCGATGGTCAGCGGGGCTGATTGGTTCTGGCGCTCTCTTCTGACAGTCGTGTGTGGTCAATCCCAATCTATGAGAGGGGAAAGTATGCGAGATGAATCAACTCAGCCTCGATGTACAGTTTCCCGTTTTGGTGATTCCAGCAACTCCCATAGTACAGCGCTCGGTCTATTGGTCTGTTGGTCTTCGGTCCCATGATCCTTAGGGTCTCGGAGGATGGCAACTGCGGACAGGGGAATCAGGAGCTGAACCGACAATACTGGGAAAGGGGCCTTGTAAGCGGCTCGAACATATAAAATTGTGAAAGTCCATCTGATGACTCGGCCGCGGTTATATGATGTTTGGTATATTTTCTGGCCTATCCTAACCACAAAAATGAGCGCCTTTCTGTTCTATAAGCCCAATTCGAACCCCAATCGCTTCTCCAAGAGAGAGCGGTTCAGCTTACAGTGTACCAAGTCTTCTGATAATTCTTCTAAAGCTACATCCCGGCCCTACAACGATCTACCACCAAGAAGCTCTCATCCTACAAATGAACCTAAGGACTTCACCAACGTCAACGGCTTCATATGTCGTACGGATGCCGGTATGCTGGACTACTCTTTGATACATAATGGCACATTCTAACCGTTGGTCCA
Organism: Aspergillus ambiguus; assembly: GCF_047715705.1. Taxonomy (NCBI): domain Eukaryota; kingdom Fungi; phylum Ascomycota; class Eurotiomycetes; order Eurotiales; family Aspergillaceae; genus Aspergillus; species Aspergillus ambiguus. Next base: position 16,800 of record NW_027395598.1, on the reverse strand, counting down.
GCTCGTCTTCCCCAGCTTCAACATACCAGTGATGAGCACGATGGTATGTTTCATGAGGACTGCACTTCATTATGCAGAACGTTCTCTGAGCATGAAACGGACCGTCGAGCCGCTACATTGCCGATGGCAGAAGCGCCTCCTTGTAATCGAATTCCTTCTGTTTATGGAGTTGACGGTTTATCTTTTAGCACCATACCGTCAACCATTGAGCAAGATACCGTCGTACAAGGCTCTTTCGACGATCAGATATGGGATTCAGCAATAGTTGACGGACGTTGCCTTGACCCTCGACCACCTTTGTTGGACAGTGACAAAGAACACTGTTCTGTCTCTTCGGACCTGGCATATGCACTAAGCCCAGAGGAATACACCCTCGACAGAAGTGGATTCCGACCTAGAACATCCTTGAGTCCAGCAGGATCTGGGCTTCAGAGGGACGTCAACGGATCATTACAGTGCAGTTCTGGTCAACGCGATGATAGTCAAGGATGCATTCATGCCTCAAGAGCCGAAACGCACTCTTATCCCGATGGTAAGTGCGGATACTTAGCCATCTCTATGTTGTTTGGTTTGATCTCTCTTATTCTGAGGAACTGACGCAAAAAGGAGCAGAAAGTTTAACCCTGCAAGGCCTTGATGGTCTTGACATCGCTCCTCCAATGAATAATACACCGGAACAAGAGCCATCCTATGAGGCTCCTGGTTTGTGCAATGGGCTGCTTCTGAACGACCATATCATTGATGGATGCCTCAGCCCAGGCCGATCCGGCGAAAGCGCACCGGTCGAAGATATGGACTATATGTCTAACAGCGATCTCTGCACTGTCATGGACGATGATGATCCTGCTCTTATCCCATCAGATTCCATCTCTGTGACCAGCGCAACAACACATACCTCGCGACCACCATCACAGAGGTCTGGAAGAACCCCAGGCCACCCGCCTGGAGATAGGTCCAAACAAACGAGCCCCCCGTCTGATCCAGGCCCAGAGCAGTGCTTTTCACGCCGGACAGACTCGGAAAATTATGTGGAGAATGAGGCTAGCAAATGTGATTATTTGAGGCCTCGAACTAGGTCTCCAAGCCCAACGAAGTCGACAAAGGATTATATTGAATTTTCACATATAGAAATATCAAACGTCTCTACAGCGAGAACGGATCGACTTCCAGTGCTTGATCCTAAGGAAGAGGTCGAAAACCCACCATGCCGCCATTTCCCACCAAACCGCAGGCCGTGGCGGTTAGAAGGGACTGTTTTGTCTATCGACATCAGGGAGGTGCAACGCCTTCCTATCTTCGCTGGAACTTCCAGTTTTCGCGTGCTGGATGGCCAACTTTTCCAAACCATTACTTTGAGCCTGGGAGCCGTCGATTCAGGTCTCCCGCCAAAAAAGCAACCACCCCGCGTACCCGGACAAAGGGGTGTCTCTGCAACAAGAGGCCCACTTTCCTCCAAACAAAAACGATATCTCGTACAACTGAGAAATGAAGGACACACGTGGAACCAAATAAGCGTCAAATTTCCTGGAAGAAAGAAGGGCACTCTCCAGGCAGCTTATTACAAGGAACTGAAGTGCTTCCCGAGCCAAGTTTCCCGAAGTGCGCAGCGCTGTTCCAGCTCACGCAAAACATCGAACGCAAGCAATTCACTCAATTCACAGTCTCATCTGGCGAAGGATACGGGAGATTCTCGATACTACCTCCGAGCCAGGGCCAATTGTTGAATCAATTTATACCATCTAATCAATCCAAGTACCGTTTCGGCATCCCTTTGTAGATTTCGCATCTCTGGCTGATATCAACGACCCGTAGATTATTCAACCACGAACTTCTACGTGAGATATAAAAAGGATACTCATATCTCTCTGCAGGTAAAAGAGCACATTGGCCATTTGCCTTTTCCTCGTGGATTCATCAATCGTGCCCTGTGTTCTGTTGAGCAGGGGATGATCCGAAATGGCATGAGGGAAATGGTTTGGCGAACCAAGGTATCTCAGCTTGCCAAGGATTGCGATCACAGACTGGCTGTTCGGTCACGAGTGCAACTCACCAACCTATATACGACACATCGATGCCACGCATCATGTTGGCCACGTCGGTTGGTTGCCGCGTACGCTAAGAAACCCAACCATCAGATGCTTACGTATTGTCTGACATTGGGGTGTGACGTGCCAGCAAACGATTCGCGCGAGGAGGAGCTTCATTCAGCCTCGCAGTACCCATTTCTCACTGTCAACCTCAACCACCTGCCAGGAATTCCAGCATTATCTGGGAGCCGCAAAATCTCAGCCTATTTATATTGTCCAAGTATCCTTTATCCCCATTTGTGTGGTGTCTAAGAGTGCTTGAATCTGGAGAAGATAATGTCTAGTGAGTCGATCGATACCTTTGCCGAGGCATGTATAGACTCCTAATTTTATTCTACTCAAAGGTAGTGGATATCATCATTTTCGAGACGCAGAGAAAGAAGAGGGCCGACCATCTGTTCTATACGACTACTGCAAAAATGCTCTAGATCAAGGCCATGAAAATTGCATATGGATATGCATGAAAAACGGTGGAAAATGGATTGCCCAGGACATACGACTGGAAGAATCATCGCTTCCAATACGGCTTAATGAGCTTCGAAAGATCTTCAGTTGGTGGAAACAGTATTCCTTCTATTCCGCCATTGGTGTAAGAGAGATCATGGTAAACCTACTCATGACCTACTCCCCTTTTCCTTCATGTACCTGACTGTTTGGCTACCTAGATCCGCTTTATGAGCTATGACTCTGCAAAGAACGAGATAATCGTGGTCGTCACAGATTTCAATTACAATGAGTTACGAAACTCCATTGAGGACTCTATCGACTATATCTATGAAAGCGGATTCGAAACAGATACATGCGGTGTCTCTATCCATGGTAGAAGCTCCTGCGATGAACCAAACTACAGTTCCTGCCCAAATACCAGATACGATGCTACTAGTTCACCCTATTGTGTCGCTAGCCGTGTCCGCGAATTATCCTTACGGAGAGGCAATCACAATTTCCTGCCGTCCATGCTGGAGTATTATTGGCAGAATGGCATCGAAAAACGAGCCGTCAAATTCTTGCAAGATAGTCATTATGTTACGAGTTACGAGTGAGTCGTACAGTTCCATTTGCCAATGGCACTTTCTGACTATCTGGGAACAGATATATCGCAACAGACAAATACATGGATGCTGCAAACCCGTACGGGAAAACAGTATACGCCTTCACGGTTGTTGAAGGATGGCACCTTCGTTACATGCTCTTGTTGTTTATAGGTGGCGTCCTTTGCAGCGTCTGCGTTGTTGCAGTTGCAACTGGTGTTTGCCAGAGCTTAGAATGTGGCTTAACAGCTGGGAGTTATGCGCTTGGGATCATAACTGTTCTTTTGGCGACAATGACATTTCTTAGTGCCGTTCTCTGACACGATCTCATCGTGTAGGGCTTGCTGAAAATGCTAAGTACAGTTAAAGGTATAGAAAAGATGTATAGATGTCGACCACATGATCTAAGTTTCGGTCTGGATGGTGCACTCAATTGCCCGATAATTCGATCTGCCCGTATAGTAAGTAGTGTTGCAAAATGAGCCCATCAAGTATACCTTGGCGATTTTCATGTATTGCGTGGTACAGCGAAGCCGATATCTACATATCCCCTAACAACAGGAATCGCATCTCCTCTTCCAGGGGCGCCAGCACTTGTTCTTCCACGGCCTTACAGAATTTCTGATCCCGCAACAACGCTTGAGGGTTCACGAACGATTGTAAGCAATAGGCTATGGCACTGAAGAATGCACAAGACACGTTCCCTCGATTTTTCTGCTCCCCGAGCCATCGCCGCGCAGCAGAGAGATCAGTGAGCTCGGTTACTTCGCAGTTAGGGCCAAAGTCCTCGGTGCAGTGTAGAGTCTCTATATGTCGCGCAGAATTGATTTCCAGGAGCATTATGGCAAGTGCGAGGAGGTTTGAGCAGTCGTTGGCGCGGCGGCGCTCATCCCCACCGCCCGATGTCCCTGGCCCAGTATATCAGTGAGAACAACCTCTCTATGCACGAATGGTGCCCAGCTTCGCACTATAACCTGATAGGTCATTAAGGGGAAAACTTACCCAGCGAGTGTCTGTGAATCAAGTATGGGTGGTGGAGGTCCACAGAGGTATACGACCGATCATTTGCTCTCAGAAAGGCAATGTCACGCTTGCACACCAAACTATCCAGCCAAGGCGTAGGACTCAACTGGAGTACAGATGTGGTAAGGGTGATTGCCAAAGTATATAGCTCCATCATCGAGAGCCTTCCCTGGATCTTTGGTAGTAGGTCCTCCAATGTGACCATTCTCTCCACGTACGAACACGCTCTTTTTGGAACAGCCTTTCCGCCACACAAAATCCCTGTTTCATCAAAACTAAACCCAACGCAGGAACTGGCGGTATTTTGGAGCACAGAACAGATGTCTTTGATCTCCTGCAGTTGCGAAAAATCTTCGTCATCTTCCCCTTCATCCTCGGGAGCGGTAATGACCACACAGACAGATTTTCTGTTATTGAAAAGGTGAGACAACAAACACTATAAACACCGAATTACACAACTTCGAGGTGCCTTACTGGTTTCTCGATGAGCCTAGATTGGTTATTATTCTTGTATTATTCTTGTATGGATCAGTGCCAATAACCAATAGTTACCCGATACATGCCGCGCAGGGTCCCCTGTCTTTCCAATAGTGATTTACCAATAATAAATCCCTTCGTGGATGGGCTTGGCGCGCGGGAGTCTTCGACCTGAACAGGCGGAACTCGCAGGACGCAAGCGAACTTCGCTCATAGCGAGGCAGCCTCGCGCTTAATAGGCAAACTTCTCCCCACAACTGCAGGTCTTCCTATAATCTTACCAAACAACACCTTGCAACGACCAGCCCCCAACGGCGGTTTACAGAGAAGGCCGTGAGAAACGTCTCGACACTAGAAATGTCTCAGATGTCCACGCGAGTCGACACTGAAGGAGACCAGTCTCGAAAGCGCAAGTGGTGGAAAGAGCACAGAGACCGAAAGAGAGCGCTTCAAATCCCCCGAGAAATCCACTGGGGATCATATAATCTCGAATTTCCAACATTTGGCAAGAGTGGCATTGCAGAATTAAAACGGTTTATTCAAGCACTAGATAAAGAGTCACAGCCGGCGAAAACGAGAGCAGACATTATCAGAGATGTTATGACACAGCTTCGCACGTCCAATCGGCCCCTTGAAATCATAGCCCGAATCCCATCGATTTTACCAACCTCGGGCGAAGATATTATTACCCTAGAAGATTCGCAAGCGCTATACAACCGTCTCGGGGAGAAGTTTGACAAACCATTGCTTCATCGAGCAGAATCTGGAGACTCACTTAGTGGTCGGAAATTACGCCTGGATTCCTTCTGGATATACTTACGCGAGGATCCGCAGAAGATGGTGGACGTATATGATTGTTCGGTCGAAAACCCCCTTCAAAGAACTTATCAAATGACAGTCCATGAAGTCTTAGCGCATTGGGAACGTCCAGCACATGAGCGCCATGCATTGAACCTTTTGGATATAGAGAACAGGCTGGTTGATTTTTGCCCTTATGAGATCTTACAGCGCGATTTGTCTCAAAGGATACTGCGCAAGGGCTCAGAGAGCATTGGGAAGACGAACTCGAGCTTCAAGCGTATTCGACAAGAATTCTTTCTGTTGAGTGGATCGAATGCTATATCGTCAATCCATGTGGACAATGCAAGCCAGCTTACTTGGATACTGATATTGGAAGGTCGGAAAATTTGGTATTTTCCTCGGAAGTTATCACCTAACGCGGTTCGCTGGTTAGCCCTTATGGGATCACAAAATGTTCAGGGTTACGAAGGAGGTTGGGCTCGTGTGGAGCTCCGCGCTGGAGACCTGTTGTAAGGATGTGCCCTGGTAATGAGATCTAGCTAACCGAAACAGGGTCTTGCCACCTAGCTGTCCACATGCCGTATTCACACCGGATGACTGTCTCGCCGTTGGAGGACATTTCTTCACAGCTGCTCACCTTGGTACAACTCTTTGTGGACTTAAGCACCAAGAGGATTGTCCTGAGATATGCAATGAAGATCTGGACCCTACAACGTATAGTCTTCTGGGAGAAGCGCTGAATCATTTCGATACTATCGGCACCTACGCAGAGCAAGTGGACGTCCTGACCTGCTCTTCGCTTTTTCTCGATACCTTGAATCCGACGCCCATAGCGGCGTTTTTCAAAAAGATCAGGCCAAAGCATATGCCTAGGGATGTTGATAGACAATACTCAAAGGTCATAAGCCAGCTGGAAGCAAGATTGGATGGTCAGAACCATCTTATATCAGCGCGCAGCAATTTTCTCGATGAGCTGATGCATTTAAGAAAACGTCTTGTGGCACAATGGGAAAATGAGTAGTGCTTGTACATGTGCCATCTAAATGGACAGACTTCCATCAGCAGGTAGAGGCAAGATTTGGAACTTTCTAGTTATCAAGGAGCTTAGGGGACTTGTGTATTTTCCGAGACATCTTCAATGTCGCACCCATTAGGCGAAAGAGTGAGGTTATTTTCGCATGTCTGCAAATAAATGTCTTGAGACCAACGAGAATTATCCAGCAATGGCTCTCCTAAGGCTATACCCGTGAATTGACTCGGGATATAAAATACATAAGAAAAATCGCAAACAAGATATTCAATATGCAGTATTAAAAAATCTGCCTGCTATTTGGCCTTCAAGGCACGTCCAATGTTCACAGCGGGCGTCAAAGTTGGCAAAAAAGAGGGAGCGGCTATCAGAATCCTTCATAGCATACACTATGCCTACCCCATCGGCAACTCTGGCAGGCCAAATTCTCTGTCTGATGTGGATATACCCATACCAAATATTCTTCAGTAAAAAATTAGAAGCCCTTTCAAAGTAGGCACGAGAAAGCTCATAGAAACCAGGCCTGGCTTCATGGGGTTGAAAAATAGGTATACCGCGAACTAGTCCAGGCGTAAGTGGCGTCACCCCATCCTCTCCATCGGGGTATATTAAAAAAAAATTCAAATATTGCTGATTTGGATCATATACTAGGCCTTTATCGGTAACCTTGAGCTGACCGACCTGATAGTCATCCTCACGGGGTAAGAGGATATAGATATTAGGGCCACTAGGAACGATTTGAAGACCGCGCTCTGGTTCCTGATCCATATTCAACGTGTATTCCGTTCTTTCTTCGAGGTCAAACCAATTAAAACGTAGGCCAGTGTCTAGCATAGTGCAAGATACTATGCTTTTGGATGATATGACACTAGTAGGGCCGGGGAAGATCGTCCGCAGAACGTAGATGACTTGCCATGAGCCATTCCTCTCCAGTTTGATAGAGACAAGTGACTGGATTGAACTCAATGTAATTGTCAGGATTTGGTGGTTGAAATGACACATCCTGATATACGACTCCTGGTAGTTAACCAGTTCCTTAGAACCTACTTGGAGTTCAATGTCGCCAATATTGATAGAGTATTCCTGGGCCCCGCTGTAGTTGTTGTAGATCCGAATACAGCCAGACTGCAGGCAGCAAGTCAGGCCACCGTAGCACATAAATTGTTCTTCAATATCGAATGCAATGTGCCGAATTGAGAATGGTTTCCCTTTCCTGATAGATGTATCAAGATTGAGAGCGCGTGTTATTGCCCCAACAACGGTTAACTTTCCGGTAACGACGAGTCTTGCCTCATCGGGATAGTCGCCTGAATATCTCTGGCATGATGTTAGACTTTATAATAATTAATTCCGTGCAAGAAGAGTACCTCAATAAAAGAAGTACCTATCTCCATGAAACGACGGCAGGTACTGAAAAGGTTCACAGAATCCCCTATAGACAGACTCTGTATGATGCAGCACACAAGATCTGGAGGCAGACTTTCCATGGTGCGGATGCTATGCTGGACGTCCGTTTCTAATGGAAGTACCCAGAAAGGAGCCTGTGAAACCCCCGATAATGCTTAGCTTCCCGCTATTGACTAGCTTTGCCTGATGGGTATACAGATATTTCTGTAGTAATATTAGATATTTTTAATAATCCTTTAGGTCCAGAGAGAATACCTTGAAGTGCCAGAGAGCATCCATAAAATAACGACCAGTACTGGATGGTTTCACAGTCTCCTATGGTCAAGTTCTATACTACTTTAAGTACAAGCCCGGGAGATAGCTTTTCCGTACTTTGGGTATTAGGATAGAGTAGTGTTAGGAGTATGGATACCTGCATGGGTGAGGTGGCTGGAGCAGCCAACATGAGATATATAAAATTTCAAGCCGATTTTTCCGAGAACACGGAGAGTACTACTCGATCTAACGTTTTAACGCCCGCTTAGAGCAAATAATTGCGGCCAAGAGTATGTACAGAAAATAATATAGACGATGCTATCGTATCCAAGAAGAGAAATACGGAGACATATCATATCAAAAAAAAGCCACATCGGCAGGGAAAGATGACAAGGATTCTAGGCCTTTGACATTGCATATCGTAACACAACCCCCCCACCACCCCCCCGGCCCCCCTCCCGTATTATAACACTTTAATATAAGCTCAAATAAGCTACTTCGGCGGCGGCGGAGGTCCGCTTAGTTTCAGTAAGACTACGGCCCCTAAAATCCTACACTGTCAAGATTCACCCGTACGATATCTTTGCCTGTATAGAGATTAAAGATATGTCACTCTCCGTGTTAATGATAATCAGATGTAGATAGGCGATTCATAACTTCCTCGTCGAGCTTTTCAACACTAAACTCCCGAAAATAGTCCCGTTCCTCCTTTGGAATCCACATTAAAAGGGAAGTTTTAATCATCATTTCGATTTCGGCGATTATAGACGAGATATTTCTGAGACTTTGATTCGGAATATATGCGGCTTCGACGAGACTCGTATAGTTCGTGGTACACCACTTGGCGCACAATTTCAGTCGTTCTTCCAGTAGTGCGATGAGGTCGTCCCTCTCTTCCTCTTTCTTAATTTGGTAATGCCTTCTCTTGTAGGCTAAAGCGACTTGTTTATCTTTGTATGGCATGCCTAAGGATTCGAAAGTCCTGATATATTATGAGTTTATAGCGCATGTACTACACACATATTGGACTTACCGGCAGCTCTAGTGTGGGTTAATTGCCTTCAAAAATATATCCTTAGTGATAGCGTTCCCTGTAGGATTATAGTTGACAGCTTCAAGTAAAAGGTGGATAATTGTTATTCCAGATAAGGTTGCAAGTGAAAATAACTTCTTCCATCGGACGAAGCACTACTATTAAGCCCAGGGCACTTTATAGTAAATAAATGATTATATCTTATATTACTAGGTATAACAATACTCTTCGAATGACTCGAAATTTTTTATAGAGATAATCCCACTCCACAAGCTCCCGTGCCTTGCATAAGCTAAAGTCGTAATATCTTCAAATAATCCGAATTTGTATTCCTCTTGGAGGCGGATTTTGAATGAGATGATCGCCTGATCTACCCATTTCCTGATATCCTGAGCTGTAGAATTAGGATCATCTTTGTATTATAATAGGTAACCTTGGATAGAGGCAGCCGTGGACCAACCAGATGGAATGTTGCTAGCAAAACCATTCGCCAGATGTACTTGGCATTATCATTCTTCATGTGGGTGGCGCTGGCGCTCTAGGTCGAGAGATCTTCTTGCTTTGAAATGGAGTAATAAAAATATAGGATATAGACATATCCACAGTATGACTATCCACATAGAAAATGTCAGAAGGGCCGCGGACATATCTTCTGTCCCTAGTATATGCCGTGTTCTGTTAGATAATCTTTCGCGGTGCAACGAAAAATTTCTCTTATACTATAAAAGCGGATCTAGTATATTCTCCAAGAACTAATCCAGCGTAGAGTGCTTTAAGTACAAGACCTGTATATTCTTCACGATATTGCTAGTTCTAGACCTCTTGGAGACACTAACTAGGCATGCTCTCTTCATCAAAGACAAACAAGACGGCGTTGTTCTGGCCCCACTCTAAGTGTTTCCCAGACCTTCTTCGGTACGTATGATTTGGCGATATCAAGATTTAGTTGGAGATTTTCTTGATCTTTTTGAGGAAGATTTCTGGCGTCGATTTCCAACGGGCAAAGAACATGATACATATTCACATTAGGATCTTTTCGAGGGCGAGCATAGAACACGATCCCAGGAGGGCTGATAGAATATGAATGATAGCGTATGAAGTATGAGATTCCAAACTGACTCTCAGCGTCAATAACGTCGTAAATCTTTGCTGTAGGCCGGTCCATTGGCCGAGTGCTCTGATAGCCTTGCTCAGACGTATTCGTAGGTAACGGAGGACTTGTGGATTCGCTTTTTGATGACCTGAAGCGAAACCAGGATGCGAAGAAGCCAAGACAGAACATTACAGTATATATCGAAGGACTTTGCGTACTGCAGTACAATATTGAGCCTGCTCCGTCAAATAGGAACGCACAGGACAGATTTCGTATCTTTATAGACTGCTGTGGTACGGGTTATCGAAGAGACGATAGAGTGCACTTTTAATAAAACAGGACTGTATGTAGCGGCATAAGCATCGTTCCTTAAATTGAGTTGTGTATCTTCGTAAAGCTTCTTCCTATTAATGCTTTGGCCCGTGATAGATTCATCGAACGCCATCATGGCGTGGTACATCTCCTTGCTGTTTAGCGGATATCTCTCAGCTCCAAATTGCTTCTAAAAATATTGATATTTTTCAATAATAAAAAGAATAACAGTAGAGCTCCTTTGAATGGCGGGTTTGCGCGTCATGGAGCTGTCAAACACCAGGCACGGCGTGGCATACGGTTCGTGGGAGGTTAGGAGATAACGTGGATGCAACATTTTCAATATATAGAATTCTAGATTTCCTATACACATGATGTGTCAGCTATCACGAAATAATCCCAATCTGACATTATTGGACGGGAGATAGCGCGCGCGCTATCTCCCGTCCAATAGGATCGGGGTGCTTAATCACTTTGGTCTAGGCGAGAATGTATCACGTGGAAATGCTTTCCGTTCGTTCACTGCCCGACCAGAGTCGAAAAACCTAACCCGCTGAAGCTCCGCGTTCCATAATATGTTCGACTGTCATTAATTTAGATATTGGACACCGGCGTCGTGAATTTCGGCTTTCACACATATAGTATACTCAGGCAGGAAGTGTGTGGACATATGTCTGTGTATAGTAATCACTATTTAGGCGTCTATTTCTAATAATAAAGCGTTTTAAAGCTAGTAGATATGACATACGTTTGCGACACAGGGAAAAGGAACATGTTCTGGTTTATCACTTAACGCGTCCGATAAAGAATCTATACTTTCAGTAACAGTTCCGTTATCACAACCCGTTAGCCGCTATTATGATCATGAAAGATAGAGTGTTTTGTGAATTAATGGAATAACCTGACAGTTGGTATGTTAAACCTAGTAAGGTTTACTATCCTTCGATCTTTTGGATCAATCGAAGGACCTCTGCATATTATCGAATTCCTCGATAACTTGGCATTATATTGGAGCTTCTCGTCTAGTTCCACTGGGACGTTGTTACGTCATAACAGCACGTCTGCTAAGATAATCCTCAATCTTACAAGACTATGAGCAAAGAGAGTCGTAGCTCATATCTTTCTTGGTATTTCAACCGTTGATTATGTATGTCTTGGAAACGGTTAACTAGGTTATCACCTTATTAAGACTGGTGACTAACCCGTGTCACGTGAGACCCACGTAACGTTGTCTCACGTGACGTTGGGTATTAGGCACCCCTCACCTCCCCCGCTGTCTACTTTCTATTCATATTTGGTTATCCGACGAGCGAAACGAAACATCTCCCAGAATAGACCCGTGAATCCCCCGATTCTCTATTTTGTCATGGAAACCCCTCTTCCGGAAAGCGCCAAGTGCGTCGTGGATAGGATAAGGACGCTTATAAGCAGTAATAACGCGGAAAAGAAGGAAAAGGAGCCTGGGTTGACTTGGAACTACGTGGGAATGGAAATAACAAAAGAACTGGACAACCTGAAGAACGATAGAATGTTAGTGCCTGAAGGAAGTAGGGTAAGTTGTCCCATCAATACACTCATCCTCGGTCACTTTTGAATGACGCCCTTTATTGTGTGGTTAGGCCGTCGCGTGTCATGCGTACCATGTCCTCAGAGGCGCAAACATATTGAACCCTACAAGTCGACTACTTTTGATTATCGTCAATGGAACGCCAACCCTTGACAAAAACTTCCGTTTACTACAAGACAAGTATTATACCCTGGAGCAAGAACGGCCACTTTTCGGGCAGGGCGACTTCATTACGATCGTACTAGAAATAAGGAAATGAGGGACTTGAGAAGAAGGTCTTTCATTAGCGGACTATACCCTCGGAAATTAGAAAATTTTGAAACGCAGTGTCGACATTGCTTATAGGCTCACCCTCAATAGGGTAGAGGCCCGGAAGGAACGTTGTATGTGAGTTCCCTGGAACAGAAGGTTGCCTGAACGATTCACCATCTTCGAGGGGCAAGATGTCCGATAGTGGTGCTGACAGTGTGTGCGCGGGTTGTTGCACAGGATGGAGTCTGCCTGGTGTGTCTCTAGGTTCAAGAGGGTCCAAGTCTGGCAGTGGGTAAGGTGCCAGCGGTGGACGGACCTCTAACTGTGGAAGAGACTCAACGTGTGGTCTAGCGTCTAGGCGTGGGCGCTTTCGCCTCTTTTGCTCTTGCATAAGCGTCTGGATCCGATCTGTTGCAGGAATTAGCATGGTTTGTTCATTGGAGTATCAGGAAGATGGGCGTTCACTATTGTGGTTAGCTATACACATTTGCATCCAACTAGCCTGATATTCGGCCAAATATTTCCAGTCACTTGACCGTAGAGCAATGGCTAGCTCTTGGTAGTAGCTATATTTCAGGCGAGTAAACAGTCTGGAGCAGCAAAAGAGAATCCCAAGGATGCCTTGACGCGGTTGCCTGTCCTGGAAAGCTGCCCGTGAATAAATTCGATCGAACACAAGCCATTTAATACCATAATCTGTGTACTTTTGAGCTCTTTCCTGGTCCAGAAAACCCTCATGTTCGACCCAGAATTTAATGTGGCCCCTCTTATTTTTGACAGCTTCGATGTCCCGGCAGAGGGCGTCCACTCTTGTCTCTCCATACTTACTCGCTTCCCATGCCGTGAAATCATCGGCTAGAGATATTTCACTTAGACTCGAGCGAAACTTGTCGACTAGAGACTTGTTTTTCCCTTCAAATAATCTGATGTCAACGATTCGAGGGTCGTCTGATGCCCAATCCGTCTCATCTGATAAAGAAATTTCTGGAGACAACTGAAAGATTGCCTGTATCTGTACCTTATTGCGTTCTAACTGCTCCATTATGTCCTTGACCGGGCCTGGGGCCTCGCCGTTGGCCTCGCCGTTGGCCTCGCCGTTGGCCTCGCCGTTGGCCTCGCCGTTGGCCTCG